>NW_026533215.1:187500-242500 GCF_028296485.1 Oppia nitens | reverse complement strand
ATACTGTATTTATAAATAATAATAATAATAATACTAATATGCGGGTAATTGGTATTATTATAGCGATTCCGGTAATAGGGGTTATATTATACCAAACAAATTATGTAATATATATTTATATATACAGTATAACAACAAAAATAACACATAAAAACATAAAATCAATAATATAATTATATAATATAAAGTAATAAATAATAATAAAAATATAATGAACTTAATATTGTTGAGAAAGAAAACTAATGCATTATACTATCTATTATATACTGTATATACTTTACAATATAATAATCAATGTATAGAAAATAGTAATAATAATAATAATAACAAAAAACACATTTTCATGTTATATATCAATAGTAAAAATAAGATATTAAGTGAAATGAAGTGAACTTTTCAATAACTATATATATATTTCTCTTTTATTTTTATTTTTCTGTTATTCAATAGATTTTTATTCACTACTTTCAAACATTACTAGACTAGTCTATCGGTTATACAATATATATATATATATATATATATAACGGAAATGTATTGACCATAAGATACGGTTTATCTTATTTTTTTTAACTTAACTTATTTCTAGTTTTTATTTCAATCTTAATGTGTTTGCTATACTATTATATAAAATAGTATCATATTATCTATGGGTCTATTGTTTGTTATTCAATAGAGAGATGAGTCCTACAAAAAAAAAAAAATTAGTGATACATCTTATGGTGCCATACAGTCCACTGGCCATACATTACACTAAACTGTATTATAGATAATATTATATACATATATACAGTATATAACATATACTGTATATAAACTAAATAATATGTTTGTTTTTTTAGTTAGATTATATTGAATAGTAATTTTTGTTATATTATATAAAATAGTAAATTTCATATAGTTATCAATAGTTATTAATAATACAAATCTTAAATTTTGTATAATAATAATACTGTAATAACAAGATATAGTTTTGCAATAAGTTAAATATAATAATTATTTATATTTTTTTTTATAAATTACTATTAATAATTATTAATTATATAATTTATGTTACATTAATTAGATAAATAATTATAGCATTAAAAAAACTTAATAATTATTATTTATTGAAATATTTTATATTTATTTTTAAAAAATTACTAAAAATATAATTTCACTATAACTAAAAATAAATTTTAAAAAATATAATCTCAACAATATCTAACTAATGTTTATATATATAGGTATATCTGTAATAATAATAAAAAAACTAACAAAAAATAAATCATACTGTATTTATTTGCCATTAAATTTAATCCTTAAATAAAAATTACTATTGTTATAGATTTTTTTACAATTTATTTGCCATAATCTCAAAATAATAGTATTATTTTTTAATTTTGCTACCAACATAAATATCAATCTTAATTTTTTTAAAAAAAAAAGTTAAAAAAACAAATAAAAATTTTAAATATACTTATACTAATAAATTATATAAATTTAAACAAATTATAATAATAACTAATTATTTTACATAAAAAAATTAATATAAATATTATTTTATATTTATATATATATATACTGTATATTATATACCATTTAATATTTTTATTCAGAAAATACAAAACTTTAATTATTAATTGTTAATAAAATAATTTAATGGTTACAAAAAAATACAAAATCTATAACTTTTGTATCAAAAAACTACTGTATTTTATATCTAAACTTTCAGTCAATAACTATTATCTCTCTCTCTTTCTCTCTCTCTCTCTCTCTCTCTCTCTCTCTCTGAGTGTTTCTAAATCGAGAGTAAATATAAGATACAGTTGCGAGTGATTTGTGTTTTTAAAAATAAAATAAAATTCAATAAATACTCTGAACTTTATATACAGTTTAACTTTTTTTTTCTTCAAATAAAATCCATACTAAAAGTTTATTTTCAATGATACTCACACAACAACTACAAAAAAAAAGTAAATTATATAATAATTTGTTTTATATATATTGCGTTTTTTCATTTCAATTGTTTTTATCCAAACTACAGTATATATCGATGGAGTGATAGAGAGAGAGAGAGAGAGAGAGAGAGAGAGAGAGAGAGAGAGAGAGAATAAAGTCAATTGTCTATAAAAAAAATATTTTTTTTTATTTAATAGAGATTTATATCATTATTGTTTCCCACAACTACTCTATAATATAACACATACTGTATTGTATACTGTATTATATGTAACAAAAAAAACAAAATACATTTATTACATTAATAACTTTAATAATGATTGTATTATATACTACTGTATATTATTAGATTATTACACTATATATATATATATATATATATATATATATATATATATCGATAATATATCAATACAATAGTTATTGCTTATATATACAGTGTATATGGTATAATAGTAAGCAATATATACTTCTATATATATATAATGTTTTATTTATTGATAACTTATATATATATATATATTATATTTTTTACTGAATCGACACAAAACATAATGTTTTTGTTTTGTTTGTTTCCGTAAGACGTTAATTGAAAAAATATTTTTATTTTTTTAAAATAAGTATTTGTGATCTTATTTGTTAACATTTGTAGAAATATCACAAAATAATAGACAATATTAATAGTTTATATAAATTATACAATTAATTACTTATAATTATTTAGCTAATTTTTTCATATTTTATAAATTAATTGTAATATTTTATATAATAAAACTAATTAATTAAGAATATACAGTATATATATAGTGTTAAATTGTTTATAATTATATTAATAATACTAATTTTAAAATTATTGTTTCAAAAGTTGTTTACATCAACGTATTAAAAAATTAATTAAGTTTTAGCAAACATTTATAAATTATATATATACAGTATATATATATATTGATTGATTGATTGATTAAGTCATGCCATGTTTGCGTACGGTATCGACAATCCAATCCATTTTGTATGAAACCCTAACACCCGTTAACTCTTTATTGTAGTCCTGATGGGGACAATAGCCGTCCACTTTGTCGCCGGTGCCCATCGACATCACACCTACCTGTATCGCTCGTCCACTGTCGTACTGCCACCATGGACCACCTGAATCACCCTGGATAGGTGGGTGGGTGTGGGTGTGTTTGTAAAATAAGTGTATATATATAACTGTTTATATGAGTTTGTGTGCGGGTGGGTGGGTGTCTAATTAAAATTTTGATATACACCTATGTACTGTATTATACATAATAACTTACATGACACATTGTTGGTTCGCCCGGACCGGTCATTAAGCTCAGGTATGTCGAGTTTTCTTTCCAATAGTTTGGCTTTTTATCCGCTTTGAATGCAATAATATCAAACCTGATACGCCCGGACCCTATCTGTAGTCGTCCCCAATTTTGCCGACTGGGTCCCAGTGCACCCCAACCGGCAAAGTAGGCCCACTCGGAATCGTTATTACGTAGTCCCATATCTGGCAAACAAATTGCATTCATTTGGTTGCGTACAATCTGTTCACCATCACTGGCACCGGTATCATCTGAATCACTCCGTAACGGTATGTCTTGTTTTAGTTTGATTAGTCCGATATCGTTGGCCGAGTTAGCCTTCTGGCTGGCCGTAAATGCCGGAAATACCCAATAGTCGGCTACACTATAGGAATTGGGTCTCGACGGCCAATCCTGAAGGCCGGGCCATACACTTAGATCCGATATAATTGCCCAGTTAGGTACCAGTGGATGTGGTTTGTCATTTTCGTGCAAACTATGATAGACCATACAGTATGTGTTTTATGATTAATAATAATAATTAATTATTATTAATTAATTATTAATTAATTGTAATTTATAATTATTTTTTTAATTAACTATAATTATCAATATTAGTACTTTTATTACAGCAACTACTACTACTACTGTATTAATTAAATAATTATAATAATAGCTATTAAATATAATTACATTAAATAAAAAAACTATTTAACAAAAATATATTTAATATAACAAATATATGATAATTATAAGTTAATTGACTTACTATAGACAATGGCCGGCAGTAAGTATCCAACGTCTATTTATTATTGAACCAGTACAGTACCTGGAGTATATATTTTTTTAAATATATATATATATAATTTATTTTTAAATAAAAAACCAGACAACAAAAATAATTTGTATCAATTATTTATGTAAATAATTATTATATAAACGGTATATACCATTTTGTGTACATAACAGGTAGATACCAGGGTACATAGCTAAAATGAAAGTAGACTATCCAGGGTGCCTCCATTGACTGGGCATCCCGGCCCTGTTGAATCTGGCCAGTGCCCATAATGTTTTGCCATTTGAAACACTTGCCTAACATTGTCACCGATTGGCGGCCTCGACCGCAGCCCAGTTCGGTAACATTTTCATAGTGTCGCCAACGGGCGTGTGTGGCCACTGACCCGTAAATCGGCTGATTCACCCATCGACGACCACTGACCACAATTGGCCAAACAGTTAGGCTAATAATTACAAGTAAATTAACTATCAAAACCATAAGTTACCATTAGTTTATAAGTTATATCTATAAAAAAAAATAATACTAAAACTTTATAAATTTAAGTGTAATTTTTTTTTGTAATATAATATATATTTTACTGGAAAAAAATTATAAACTATTTTTCCTGTTAATATATTAAATATTATTTTAATAGGTTTTATTTGAGTATTTGTTAAAATAAAAAATTTGAAGAAATTCAATATTATTTTTTTAGAAGTATTTATTGAAATGTCATTTTATCTGAGTTTTTTAAAAATTTTGTTTTAATGTTTTTTTGTAATATTTTATTAATACATTATAGTATAGTATAGTGAGTATACTTATATTAGTCTTATATTAGTATGTTTTAAATAAATAAAATTACTAGTATTTAATAGTATTTAATATTCATATAATAGTATATAAATTATAATGCATTAATTATCTACAATATATTAAATTATTTCATAACAACTTAACAAACAAATAATCAAAATTAAGTTATAGATTATAATTTTATTGAAATAGTTAAAACAGTTTCATACTAAAAATTTACAAAATAAATTAAATATATTTTAAATATAGTAATTGTGTTTTTAATTGACCACAAAGTTATAAATAATTTTTAAACTAAATTCTAGACTATATTTGAAAAATCATTTAATTAATTAATTGTATGATTTTGCTAGATAATTTTAGTCAACTATTATTTTTTTTAAAAAAAAGTCTAACTGCTAAATTTGTCTAGCTAATCATAAATAATTAAAAAAAACAATTAAAAACAGGTAGTTTTTTAAAAATATATAACTATAACTTTGCTATTGTGGACACTTTTAAATGTAACCTGATACATTATATAAAAAACGATATAAAAATTACAAATTAATTAAACTAATCTAGTTAAAATTTAATCCATGCCATTTTGTCTAACAGTATCGACAATCCAGTCCATAGCATAGGATACCCGCGAACCGGTCATAAAGGGTTTGGCGGCGCCGGCATCGGCACAGTAACCGTTTTTAGTCTTGGGTCCGGCAGCCTTATGGACACCAATTTGTACGGCCCGTCCACCCTGGTCATATTGCCACCATGGACCACCAGAGTCACCCTGGGATGAGTGAGTGAGTGAGTGAGTGTTTGTACATATATGGAGTTAAAATTTTATTATAAAATTAGTAATAATGTATAAAATTTTGTTTATACATTTTCCAACCAACAAAAAATCAGTAACTTTCTATACAGTAATAAAAAACACAAATACACACTCTCTTTCTCACACACCCACACCCACACACATACACCTAGTTACACACTCCCACACATATACACCTATTTACACACACATATACATCTAGTTACACATATACACCTATTTACGCACACATATAGATCTAGTTACACACACACCTACACATATACACCTATTTACGCACACACCCACACATATGCACCAATTTACACAAACATTTACCTCACAGGTGATGGGCTGTCCGGGCAGTGGATCCGAGTCGACAATTGTCGAGTTTTCCTTTAAAAACGACGGATCAAACTTGGAGTTTACAATTTTCCGATCAATCCCTAGGATACCGGTGCCCAATTGTACTCGACCAAAATTTTGCCTACTCTCATCCAAATAGCCCCAACCGGCAAAATACATCCACTCCAACATCGAGTTCCTCAATCCGTGATCGGGCATACATATGGCTGTACGCTGACCGCGTCTACGTTGCCCAGGTATCCTCAACGGTATATCCCGGTTCAATTTAATCAGTCCAATATCGTAGCCAGGGTTCGAGTAGCCGGTACTCTCTGTATAGTACTGGGGATGTACCCACCAGTCCAGTGAACCGTACGGATTATCCGAACGTGTAACCCAGTCCTGTAGTCCGGGCCATACCTGAATGTAGTTGGGATCGGCCCGTACGGGTTGATTGAATTTACGTTTTTGTTTATCAGGTCTGCTGTTTAAAAAAAATTAAAAATATTTGTGTTTTTTGTGTTTAAATTTTTTTTAGTTATTATACATTTTTTGTTTGTTTGTTTGTTTTTTACATAACTCCCATACATACCCTACACCCACATCCACCCCCTATTTTTGTTTAACCCCTCACCCACCAACAATTTATTGATATATATATATAGAGTAGTATACTTACTATAGGCAATGTGCGGCCGTAATTATCCAACGTTTATTCAATATTGAACCGGTACAGTACCTTGATAACATTATAACATTAACAATATAATCGTTTTTTATTATACAATAACAATAAAAAACTGTAACCTACCATTTAGTTGATAAAAATACTGCATACCATGGTATATATTCATAGTGCCAATAGACTATCCAGGGTGCTTCGCCCAGTTGGGCGCTGCGACCCGATTGGACACTACTGCCCAATAGATGGACGGCTTGGTTCTGCCATTTATAGCACATATCGTCGATCAGTGTCGACAGTCGGCCGATACCGCAATGATCATCGGTAACGTTAGGATAGTGTCGGATACGGACGTGCGATAAACGGCTTGCGGCCACTCCTACCGGTGCCGATTGATCTGCAGCACCGTTAGTCACTATTACTAGATAAGCGATTATTTCATATAAAATAATTATTAGGATTGACATTATTATTATTATTAGTATACAAATAGTTATAATATTGATTTTGATAAATAAAAATAAAATTTAAATATTATTGTTATTTTATAAATATGTTTTTTTTTAAAATATTATTATTATATATTATATTTCAGTTATTATAGACGACAGTTAATATGCGATACTTTTATTTATTATATATAAATTTTTTTAATAGATATGATTTTATAAAAAAAATTTACCATCAATTGAAACATGAGAATTAAATATTGTATATATATTTTAATATTTATAATAAAATATAATATAATAATACTATTTTGAAATTAATTTGTAAAATATTATTATTTTGCATTTTATTTATTAATAATTGTTAAACCATAGTACTAATAAACATTTAATGTTTAATAATTTTTATATGTACAAATTATAAAATAATTTAACTTTTACAGTTTTTTCAAAAAAAACAATTTTAATATTAAATTAAAAAAACAAAATAGCACCCGGGACAACATTATTATGAATTACAACATGATTAACTAAAGTATTAATTAATTATTAATTGGTTATAAAGTCATTATTATTGTTATTTTATCAATATTTTTAAAATATATTAATTTTCTCACAGTTAATAATAAAAATGTAATTACTATAAAAAAAATTGATTTTTTCCATAATATGATAATAAATATTATTATTTTATATTAAACTGAAATAATGATAATATTCTATATTTAGTTTATTATTAATAATATCATAGTAGTAATAATACTAAAAATACTTGATGTATATTTATTATTATTTTATTAAAAATATCGATTAACATATTACAATAAAAATTATTATATCCTAGCACTAAAAAATATTAGTTATTTTAACTAATATATTTTTTTCAATTATATTTAATTATTCATCAATTACAGTTAAAATAAAAATAATAAACTGAATATTTTATTTTCAGCAATATATTTAAAAATAATTTATTTATAAGTAATATAGCATAAAGTAAATGATATTGATTAATGTATTAGTTAGATATTAGCAATTTTTGTTTAAATAAAATAATACTACAAATAATTTATATCAACAAAAAACTTGAATTTTTAAAAATCAAATTAACTTTAAATTATTTTTTTCTGTTTATTGATTAATTGTTTATAGTAGTAATATTAAAACAAAAAAAAATGTATACAAAATTGGGGCCCAATGTTATTTGTGATTTTTCAATAGCTAGCCAAACTGAGCCGTATACATTTGAAATTGAATTTGATCATGGTCAACTATTAGGCAATTTAACATTTACCAGCGAATTTTTTGTAATATAAAGTGTTTTTGTATATTGATTTTACAATATTTTTAATTAATTTTTTTATAACTATTTTTTAGTATTTTAATTAGTATTAATAATACATATTATATAAATTAAATTTATCTATTTTTTAGTAATAATTTTCATGTTTTAATTTTAAAATTATAATTAATTAAAAAAAACTCATAATATTAATAAAATTTATATATATATATATGTTTATTATAAGACAGTAATTATTATTAATTACAAAAATCTTTATAATTGTTATTTTATTTTATTTTTATAGACAATCGATAGTGAATTAAAATTTTTATGCGGACATCATTTTTACATTATGTATGAATTAGTTAAACGAACTAAATATAGGTAAAAAAAATATTATTTAATTATAATTTATAATTATAATTACTATTATTAAACTTTAATTATATATAAAAAAAGATAATATTATATTAAATATTTATTAATAATAAAATTTTATTTTTGATTAAAATTTTAGTGTCCAACCAATTTTAATGGATCTTGCTAATTTAAATTATAGTAATTTAAGTAGTCTAGAAGTTTCAATTGAATATGCTAAAAATAATGTAAAGTATATTTTTAAAAAATTAATTATAAATTAAATTGATTTTAATTTATAATTTCATAAATTATCCAACAACAACAAAAATTAATTAATTTTTTTCTTCAAAAATTAAGCAAGTAGATATTTTGCTAAATCGTTATAGTTTAACTGATCAACTATATGATAAATTTTATTTTCAATGGCCATACAATGAATTAAGTACAACAATTATTAGTAGTTTTTATCCAACAATGGCGACCAACAATTTTTATGGCATCGCATCAATATTTGATGAATATGTTAATTAATTAATTAATTATAATAATTAGTTTTTTAAATAATTAATTTAGTTTAATATTATTATTATTTTTTTTTTGTATTTTATTAACTCATAGTTTTTCTTGGGTCTGATTATATCATTTCTATGTATTTCATTGATTTACAAAACTTATTTAAAAATGTAATTATTTTTTTTGTGTCAATATTTTTAATAATTTGTAATTTAAATTTTGTTTGTTTGTTATGTTTTATTTAAAAATTAATGTATATATCTAGAAGTTTTTTTGAATTTTTAATTGGAAAACAATTTTGGAAAATTTTAAATGCTTATTTTATGAATTGTAAGTTATTATTATTATTGACTTTATTTTAAATACATATAAAATAAAATAATTAACTATTAAATTTTTTTCTTATATGAATTTATAGTTAAAATTTTAATAAATAGCAAACAATGGTTTTTGTATTTATTATTTGGTACACTATTTGTTGGAAATTTTTTTACAATAAATTTCATAAATCAAGAAATATTATCAATTTATTTGACAAATCCATTTGAAACTATTGATTCATACAATGATTTAATAGCTAAACCAAAATTTAAAATATTATTTGCAATGTCTAAACAATTTTATAATGATTATCAGGTGTGTAAAGTTTATCTTAAAAAAAATTGATTTATTTTTTAAAAAAAATTAATAAATTATTTTTATTTCAGTCTAGAGCTAATAAAATTGAACAAACATTAGTTAATCGTAACGCAAATCCAGTTAATTTTAATAACACAATCAATGAATTAATTTATTATATAATGGATATGATTTATAAAGTTATTTTAGATAAATCATGGATAGCATTGATACCGACATTAAATGTTAAACAATTTATACGCTCACAACATAACTATGAACTAATGCACGTATCGCGCGATGCCTACCAATTGATTGGTTACGGACACGTGTTTAGTAAAAATACAGCAAAAAATAATAAACAATTGTATAAACAGTTTAGAGATATGTATGTTTCATAATTTTTTTTATTAAAAAAATTAATTTTTTAAGTAATTATTTAATTTTTTTAATATTAATAAATCTATGAATATTTACATTGTTACTATCAAACCTGATAAAATTAATTTTTAAAATAAATATTTAGCTTGATACAATCTCATGAAACTGGTAACTATGATGTTTGGTATGATTCAATTTGGGATTATTTTCTCAATCAATTTCAACCTACTAAATTTGTTTTCAATACAACCGATCCCTATGACCAACGTATGCCATTGGACAGTATGCGTGTAGCACTGGGACCATATTTTACACTATTATCAATTGCATTGATTGTATTTATTGTTGAAATGAAACACAAAATTATAGTATTTATTTTAAAAATTATTTCAAAACTGATTATTATTATTTTGTTTTTAAAATTTAAAATTCAATTAGCAATTTCAATCATATACTTTACATTTTATAGATTTCTATTTCGTTTTTTTATTAATTAATTAAATTAAATACATTATTTATATATTATTTATCAATATAATATTTTTTATTTTTTTTATATTTAAATGATAATTTGTTACTAATCAGTGACTTAAATCTGTTTTTTTTAATTTTTAATATTATGGTATTTATAATAATTTAATTATATATATATACATTGTATATATATATAATATTATTTATTAAAACAGTATACTGTACTGTATATAACACTATTTAATAATTAAATTATATAACAACATAATTTTAAAAAAATATTTATTACACTAACAAGTAAGCTATAATAAAATATGTTATTTAATTAATTTAAATTTATAATGTATTAATAAACAAACAAAAAAACAAATAAATTGCTAAAAATTTTTAAAGTTATAATTATTATTTATAATACATAATACATTCTTTACATAAATTTATAGCAATATATCAATAAATAATTATAATTTTTTACAGATATTTTTCTAGTAATATAAACAAAATATGTTAACTAAAAAATTAATTATTTAAAAATATTATTTAAAACACTCACTATTGTAAATGTAAACAATATAAATTGAGCTAAATAGTCATTAATATAAATAATTAAAAGTTTGTTAAATTATTAATTAAACAGTTTAATATTATTGTTGATATTATCATATTATTTTGATCATATTAATAAATTGACGGATTAAATATTAAGATTTTAAAAACATTAAATAGACATTTTATAAAATAAATTTATTAATTTTTATATATTTTTTTTTAAATCTATAAGATTATTAATAATAATAATAAAATGAAATAATTTTAGAAAATTTCTATATACTGTATAATTAATACTAATATATATATATATATATATTATTAAATTAGTTGCTGTTGTAAGCCATCACACGTAAGACATGGCGACTACTTTGCCATTCATTGATAGTATTATCCGATAAAAACTGTTTCCACGACATGTTGTTAGGGTTGTCGGACGACAAACCTATTGGACTAAAATGTGTCTGAAAAACAATATCCCAAAAGTCGTCCGAATTTAACAATTGGTCGTCAAATTGGTTTCGGTCCTCAAAATCGCATCGATAGTCGTCGACCAACATTGGCATAACATCTTTGAATATATAGTTTGAATAATGAAATATATTTTTTTTAAATAATTAAAAACAAAATAATAGTAATTAAATTGCAATAAAGTTTTTTTTAAACAATATATTAATTATGAACCTAAAAAAATCAAATCTTATTTTTTTTAAAATTATTAACTTTTGTTTGCTAAGATAATAATTTTTTTTAAAAATATTTTTAAAATATTTTTTTAAATACATTTTACTAACCGATAATTTTTTTACGATTTACAGCTAAACTATGAAGAAATAGTAGTTTAAATTGTTTAATACGAAATCCGTTATCAATTAAACACTGTTTCCATATATTCAACTGTTTATCAATCGATGGACATAACAGTTGTTGTCCGCCAACCTTACTATTGATTGACACGAGTTTATCGTTTAAATCTTCATTGATAACAATATTGGCATAAAATAGTCCTCCATTTGACAACAATCTGGCAATTATACCAAACAATTGTCGTTTATCTCGTATATAATGTAACATAAAATTAGAAACCATTAGATCGACTTTGGACTCCATTTGTCTGATTTGTTGGCTTAACTCAAGCCATGGGACAGACATGTCTTGCAATAGATAATCAATTGACAGATTATCGGCTATATTAGTAGCCATAGCGTAGTCTAACATTTCGGGTACGACATCGATGGCCACCACTGGTTGAATGTGCGGTACATGTTTGGCCAACATTCGGGTGGCCCGGCCGTCACCGAAACCCAAGTCAACAATTAGTTTATATGAACTAAAAATTTATTTTTAAAAAAAATAAAATAAAATTAATATATTTTAGTTTTTTTTTGATGATAAAATTTGAATACCTTTTTTCATTAGTAATCAATTGAAATGATTCAATGAAAAAATCATCCAAATTATAGGTTATTGTAACATAATCTTCGGGTTTTATTTTATACATATTTTTTTAAATATTAAAAATACTAAAATTTAATTATTAAATTAGATCTAATAAATTTGATGATGATTAGTTTTATAATTTTCAAAAAAAACACTTTTGATATTAACTATTATATATATTTTTGGATCTTTACTTAAATACTTTCGCAAATAATATATTTAATGATTTTACAAAAATTGATATTAATTTTTTTAAAACAAAACATTTGTCATGACTTAAAAAAAACAATAAAATAATAAATTTAAAAATTCACTTGTATAATTTAGCTAGGTTTTTTTAGAAAAAAATATTTATTTTAAATTTTGAAAATAAAATAATTTTAAAATTATTTTTTGAAATATTAAATTTCAATGAATAATTATTTCAAAAATTATATCTATATTTATTTTTATTGTTTCAAGTAATTTCGTTTGTAAAAAATCTATAATTTTATTATTACTTTTAAAAATACAATAATCTATTAATTTTATATTATAAATAGATTTTTTTTTATTAATTACAAATTTAATTAATTGCTTAATAACTAACTATGACTTATGAAAAAAATTATACTTCAATTACATTACAGTTACTAATCATATGAAAAACTTAATATTATAAAAATATTAGTTTTTGAAAAAAAAGAAAAATTTTTATTTTAAATATTGTAATATTTATATATCAATATTTTTTATTTGAATATATAAATTATTTATTATAAGTTTTCAAAAAGCTAGTTAGTAAAATTTTATTTATTAGTTATAATCTACCGGTATATAATTAAAAAAATTATTTATTTTTAAAATATTTATTTATCTAAATAAAACTTTAGAATTTAATAATATTAATTAAATAAAATAAAATAATAAATATGGATCTATTAGAAACATATTAATTGATTTTGATAAAATATCTTTAAAATTTAAAAATAGGATAATTATTTTTAAATTTTTTATTTGCTAAAGCTTAAAAATTATATTTAGGATCTGTAAGGTTTTTAAAAAAAATCTATTTTTATTGTGTTAATTGATTAGATTATATTAAAAGATTAAATTTTTGTTAAATAATTGTTAAATTATTATAAACATATGTAAGTAAAGGTAATGTAAATAATTATTAATAAAAATAAGTTTAAAAATAATTCAATTAAAATATCAAAACATTTAAATCACTTAATCAGTGTTTATGTCATATTTGTCATATAATATACAGTATTACTGATAACTTGTTAGTAATATGACGTAAAATAGCAATAGTTATAATTTTTTTTGTGGTTAATATTTTCAGTTAAAAAACAGTTTATTTAATTAATATTATATTGTTTAATATATTAACAAATAAACAACAAAAACAATGGTAACAAATAAATAAATTACTTAAAAATATTGAGTTTTTAAAAAAAATTAATTTATTATTTTAAAATATTTATAATTATTTAAAAATGATGATTTTGTTTTCAATTTATTAGTTTTTTAAATTACATAATGAATATATAATATTATATATATATATATATATATATATATATATATAGTTGATATAAATTTATAAAAAATTATCAAAATAAAATAAATATTTAAAATAAATAAATGTTTTCTAATATTATTATTATTATAAAAAAATTTTGATGTAAAAAAATTTAGTTAATTATTATTATTATTATTATTGCTTTTCATTTCCATATTTGTTAGGACCGATAGCCCGCGTCCGGAATACCGGCGCCTAAGCGATAGTCGCCGTTTCAATAATACGTTTTGCTCCCCGAGCTCGCCATACCGGTCCTCGTATTGACGGAGACTATTATTTTCGCGAACCAAACGGCGAATTTCGCGTTCATAGTCGTCGATCTCCCGGCGCTGACATAAAACATAACCGTCCAGTGATGTAGTAGTACTATCAGTAGTAGTAGTTGTTGTATTACTACTACTACTACTATCAGTGCTAATAGTATCGTATGAGTCCCACAATTGGCACAATTTATTTAAAACTTCTATTGAATTACTAGACATTTTAAAAAAAAAAATTTTATTTTATTATTAAACTTTATATAACTAAAGATTTTTATTTTTATTATTATATAAACATTTAAACAATAGCTTTATATACAATGATTTATCTATTATTTTATTTTTATTGTCATAAAATAAAAATTCTTAATAAAAATATATTTCACAGTTTATAATGTAATATAGTTTTTTTTTTAGTAAATATTTCATTGAAAAAAATTACATTAAATATAAATGTTATTACTATCATCAATGAAAATCTATCTTGTACCATTTATTGTATAATATTTATAATTTTTTTACCAAATAATTATGTAATAGCAATTTTTTTTTATATATTTTATTAATATTTTGCAATCAACTGAAATAATTTATTTGCAAACAAATTTGCCGACAGATTAAATGAAAAAAAAATCATAAAATTAATTATAATTATTAGTATTAATATTTTTAATTAATATAATACCGATATAATACTGTATATTAATGTATATAATATATTTAAATATTTTTAATAATTATTTAAATGTTGATGAAAATTTGCCAAAATAAATAAGCCAAAATTTTTGTCAACTCTCACTCACTCACTCACTCACTCACTCACTCACTCACTCACTCACTCACTCACTCACTCACTCACTCACTCACTCACTCACTCACTCACTCACTCACTCACTCACTCACTCACTCACTCACTCACTCACTCACTCACTCACTCACTCACTCACTCACTCACTCACTCACTCACTCACTCACTCACTCACTCACTCACTCACTCACTCACTCACTCACTCACTCACTCACTCACTCACTCATTCACTCTCTCTCTCTCTCTCTCTCTCTATATATATATATATATTCTCTCTCTTCTCTCTCTCTCTCTCTCTCTCTCTCTCTCTCTCTCTCTCTCTCTATTTAAAGTACATAAAATTTTAAATGCCATACAAAAAGTGATGATCAAAATTTAGTCTATTTATAACACACACACACAAACACACATAGATTTAATTATTATGTAGTGATTGTCAGTATATTTATAGCAAATAAAATGGTGTATTTTGTCAGTTAGTAAATAATAATAATAAAAATAATTTTAAAATTTAATTCAAAACTTGTGAAATATATTACTGTATTTATTTAACTTTTAATATAAAAAAAAAATTCTAACTATTAAGTGAAATATTGATAGTAATATATTTAATATATTTTTAAAAATATTTTTATCTGTTTATAAATATATATAAATTGCTTTATCATGAATTGATTGTATTGTAATATTACTACTAGTAGTAGTAGTAGTAGTATTAAAATAAATAATTTTTTTATATCACACATAACTATATTACAATATTTATTGATAAAAAAAATGTCTGCAATTTATTATCAAATATTTAATACATAATAAATTAATCAATAATAATAAACAAAAGAGAAATATTTATTTTTTTTTATTTAAAAAATTAAAAGTAATCGAAAAATATGTAAACAATTTTTTTTGTTTGAAAAAAATAGATAACAAAAAAATATCTAAAATTCTAAAGTAATAATAATAATAATTAATAAAAATATTATTTAAATATCATGTTTTTCAAAATAAAAAATTATTAGTTAAATAAATAAAAAAAATTTTTTTTAAAGTATTTCATAAAAATAATAATAATATGGACAGTGATAATAATAATAATAATAATAATAATAATAATAATAATAATAATAATAATAATAATAATAATAATAATAATAATAATAATAATAATAATAATAATAATAATAATAATAATAATAATAATAATAATAATAATAATAATAATAATAATAATAATAATACTATCAATAGTAATATAACATTGTTTGTTAAGGCCGGTGCCGATGGCCAACGTTACGGTGCCTGTCCTTTCTGTCATCGATTGTTTATGCTATTGTTGGTCAAAGCCAAGCACAGGCCTGAGCTCAGATTTCGTGTAGTTACCGTAAATCTGGCCAAACCACCCGAAATATTCCGGCAAAACACGCTAACACGTGTGCCGGCACTTATCGACTGTCAAGTAGTAGATGACTGTCATACCGATGCTGCCGGCGATACTGTAGCCGTCGATACTGTCGACGATATTATCGAACACTTGGATACCCGATATCCGACACCTGAGCTCATGTATGCCAACGAAGAAGTGGCGGACAGTGCGTGCAATCGTTTGTTTCAGAAATTTTGTTTCTATATCAAAGATATGGCTACCGGTGCCGATAGTACCGGCCTGACTGGTGAACTACATAAGCTTGACGACTATCTTGGGCAACAAAAACAAAACAACAGTAGCACTGCTGGTGGTGGTACATACCTGTGCGGTACGCGACTAACATCGCTGGACATTGAAATGTGGCCAAAATTACATCACATTCGTGTGGCGGCCGGTTATCTCAAAGATTATGTCATACCGGCCCGGTTTGCACACGTATGGAGCTATATGGGCGAGGGTTATAAGCAGCGGGCGTTTGTCGACTCCTGTCCCGCGGATCAGGAAATTATATTTCATTGGGCCGATCGACCCGAAACACCCAATCTGACTGCTGAACAAAATGCCCAGTTAGCCAAACAGGAGCCTCGCTATAGTATTGATATACCTAACTAATTACCTAAACTAATTATAACTAACGTAACTATAAAATATTATTTATTATATTATTAATTAAATTATTAATTAAATTATTAATTAATAATATTAAAATAAAAATATAAAAATAAATAATTAACATAATTTAATTTATTAGTTAACTTAATTATAAATTTTTGTTAATAACATTAATTAATATTATAATTATTTATATAATATATATTTACGTGTATATTAATAAAATTATTATTAATAGATTAATATTGTTATTATATATTATTATATATTATTATATATTATTATATATTATTATATATTATTATATATTATTATATATTATTATATATTATTATATATTTATATATTTAGTGCAAAATTTTATTATATAAAACTGTATACTGTTGTTATGATTTAAATTAATTATATGTTATTAATTTTGTAAATAAATTTAGTTTTAATTTTGATTGTTATTGATTGTTATATGAATTTTTTTAAATGTAAATTATATATTTAATTATTATAATATTTATTAACATATATATATATATTTTAAATTTAAGTCTATCATAAACAAATAATATACTATATGTGAAAACTAATTAACTAAATAATTTTTGAGTTATTTAATAAATAGTTAAATCACTTTACTCATAATAATAATAATATATTTAATTATTTATTATAAGTTTAAATACGAATAATTAGTATTAATTTTTAAAAAAATATGTATTTATATTACAAACTGTAAAAATTTTATTAGCATACATAAACTATAATATTATTGATATTAAATATAAGTTTAATATGAGATCTACTACTACATAACATATTATAATTTTATAAATATAATTTTTTTTATTAATTTATATACAAAATAAAAATAATCTAACTATTGTAAATAATTTTAATACAAATATTTTTTTTTTGATTTCTAAATATAAAATTAACTAGTTAATTAATATGAAATAGTATTTAATTAATTGAATAATTGTTTTGTAATAATATTAATAATTAATAATATTATGTTAATTAGTAGTAAATACCAACAAACAAAATAATTGCTAGTTTTAGTTGCCATAAGTTGATTGAAATATAATTTTTTATTTAAAAATTAAAGATAACATATAATTTCACACTAAATGTATGATAATTACATTTATAATATATACAGTAATTTTTTATTTCCTAAATAAAAATTAATTTTTTCCATTATATAATATAGATATCATTGAGTAAAATATTTATTAATTTATTATATATTAGATAATCAAGTTTTCTATTAACCAACAAAAAATCAAATAATTTTATTATTATTATTATTATTATTATTAATTACGTAACTTATATTACTTGGCGTTAAGATATTATTATTGGATACAGTATTAAGTAATTATATAATATAATAATAATACAATTGTATTCAATGTACTTATAAAATTGTTTTAGTTAGTTAATTGTAATAAAATATAGTTTAATTATTTTTTCTACACGTGTTTAAATAAAATTAATTATACTATACTGTATTAAATAAGTTTTTTTTATATATTAGCTTTTTAAATATACCACTACTATAATGGTATAACTTATATATATATATATATACTAATAATTGTAATATAAATTAATATATAATGTAATATATAATTAGTAAAACAAAATAATTAATATTAAAATTATTATTTTTAAAAATAAATCTTAAAACATTGTCTCGACTAATTACAATTGAAAAAGTAATAAAATAATAATTTTAGTTGAAATAAATAAATAAATAATATAAAAACAAACTATTTTATCATATTTAATTTGCAATACAGGAAACTACTTTTAATTAAACTATAATTATCATCAAGGTATATTGAAATTAACATTATATTTATTTATTTATAATTATATAATATTTATACATTTATTAATAGTTATAATCCTTATTGACAGAAATTAATTTAATTAATTAAAATATTAATATTTATTTATTTAGTAATACTGTATCTCTTTTTTTTGTTGTTGATGTGTCTGAGATAATGATCATACAGTTTACTACCTAACTGTCCAAAGTTCCCACACTAGTACAGGTATTACATGTCATCTACCGGTGCAAAATACGTCATATTATTATTAAGATATTTATATACATACCTAGTATTTTGAGTGACAAACAATTTTTTAAAGTGAATTAATTATTATTAGTATTATAATCATAATTATTATTTTTGTTTAGTAATAATACTGAATATTTCCAGTTAATTATGACCTTTAAATAAAACAGGGGATCACGCGATAAGTTTATTGAAATTTTAAAATTACTATTCAATTACTGTAATATATAATTATAATACTGTAATAATATACTAATAAATTAAAACTAAAATATTTATTTTGTTTAATATTGTTCTATAAATAGTATATTTATTTATAAATAATTAATAATTTTCACAACAAAACTATTTTAGACTTTTATGATATTTATTTTTATTTTATTTTAGATTATTATTATTATTATACTTCATTGAAATACTTATATGAAACCATTATAAAAGGGGTAATCATTAAAATGAAATAAAATAAATAATTTGCAATTTGTAAACAACTTTTATTGCTATTTATTTTTGTTGTAATTTTGTTTTGTTATTTATAACTTAATATTGTTTAGTTATTTTTTTTATTAACTATTTTATAAAATCATCAAAAAAAAACTAGAGTAGCCATAAAAAACATATTACTTAAAAATACTCTACGAATTGATATCTATTGTAAAATAATTAATAAATGCAATTAAATTAATAATAATAATAATATATCTTATTGAACAACACTATGAATTTTTTTAACAATATTAGTAATTATTACTTAAAAATTAATAAATTATAAACATATTCATGTAATTTATTTATTTACGAAACAAAATTCTATAAAAATTTACATAAAATAATTGAAAATATTTACAAAAATAAAAAATAAAACAATAATTGTGTTTTTATTAAAATTTTTATGTATTTTAGTAAAATTAAAATCATTATCATAAAATGGGTAGACATGTATACATGTATAATATGCATAATAAATATATGAGTTTTTTATGTCAAGGTTTTTTGTTGAAAGTTTTTTTTGATTTTGTTTTTTTTTTTGAAAAACAATACCCCATTTGGCAACATATGAAACATTATAATGTATTAGAAATAATAATAATAATAATTAAAAAAAAGACATTATTTTATAAGTCAAATATCTAATCACACAAAATAATAGTCATAGATATGTATAATAAAAAATTTATTTATTTATTGCTTTTTTATTTTTTTTAAGAAAAAGATGAATATATTGTATATTAGTCAACAAAATTATTTTGAATTATTATTATTATTATTTATTAACCTTAGTTTTAGTTTGTCGTTTAGTTACCACTAGTTTTTTACTACTACTACTACCACCAGTACTACTACTACTACTACTACTACTACTACTACTACTACTAAATGATTGGTTAGATATTAAAACATAATTTAATATTTAATTGTTATACAGTATATATATATATATATAACTTTTTCAACAATTTGCTCATTCATTCAAATGATATGAAATCAGTCGACAAACTTAAAGTACAATTCATTATATATTCAGTATATATAATACAATAAATACCATAAAATAAAGTTTTTTAGTGAAAGTGTAGTTTAATAAACACATATACAGTATATAATACTGTATTTTTTAATATATTTAATATTAATATTAATTTTTTTTGTTTTCATATACAGTGTATCTATCAATTGAATTAATTGAGTTGAATGTGTGATAATCAATAATAATAATAACTTATTTAATAACTTATTATTATTTTTTTACAAAATCATTGATATTGTGAAATGATTTTTTGTTTTTTTTGTCGGTGTAATAGTTTTTAAACTAAAATAAAAACACATTTTTGTTTATTAGTATTATTGTTTTTGCAATAAAAACTATATACAAAAAAAATAGTTTACTATAAATTGTTGATCACTACTGTATTATAACTACAATAGTATATCAGTAAATAACATATCAAACAACAATAGTTAATATTTTTTATTAAAATATTTCTATTTTATTAAAATTTTTGACTAAAACTATTACAACAATATTAAAATTATATATTTAAAAATATATATATATAATATTTATTATGTTAAATTGTAAATTATATTCTAATAGTTAATAATTAACTTAAAATTTAGCAAAATTTTTATTAAAAAAATATATATATATATTTATATATAATTTATATAACATCACCACAACATTATCATCATCATCATCAGCACCTATACCCAGATTATTGAACCAATACTACTAATACAATGGCTGACATCAATGATAGGACCGGCGATTTTGTGGTATATAAGCGAAACGAAATTATCAAATATCAGCGACAAATTGAACACTTGATCCGTGAAAATGATAGACTAAAACAAATGAAAACCAAATACCAGGACTTGGAGTTTGAAAACTTGGCGCTCAAACATCGGTTGGCCAGTAATGGTGGATCGGCTGCGGGTGGAAAGGCAGGAGCCGTAGGTATCGGCGCCAATGATAATCAAAACTGGCGTAACTGTGGCTCCGATTACGGTCTGATTGTTGAGTTTATGCAAAATCAGTCGACACCCGACAGACACCGATTGATTGTCGACCCAACACCCAGACATAGTAGTTCCGTAACCAATAACTACCAGTCCTCTACTGATGGCAACGTAGTACCGGAGCCCGGGATTATTGATGGCAGTATTAATGGTAAAACTATTTTTTTAAAATTTATTTTTATTATTTTTTATTATATTTTTTGATATTAAACTATAATTAACTAGATATAAAAATTACAATAATTTTTTAATTATTTAAAAAATGTATAAAAATTATAATTAGTTTTTTTATGTTTTATTTAGTTATAAAGATATAGTAAAAGTATATAGTATTATAAAAATTATAAATTTATTTGATATTTGAAAAATTTAATATAATTATTATCAGTAATTAAAACAAATGTTTAACATTAGTAAAACATTAGTAATAATTATGTTAAACATATATATATATATAATAAAAATAATTAAAATGATAAATATAAAATAAATACGGTATATAAAATATATTTATTTAATAATGTATAATACATTTTTAATATCAGCTAATATAATAGTATTTTAATAATAATAATAATAATAATTATTATTATTATTATTTTATTTTATATTGAATATTGTTTACCTGCTAAATGTTTTTATAAAATAATATTTATCAAACTTATAGTTATACAGCTAAATTAATTATTTACAGTTTTTATATTTCAAACAAAAACTATAATACATAACAACAATTATAAATATATTTATAATATTACTATTACTTTACCGTATACTGTATTTTATTATTTTTAAAAATTTTATTTAGTTTTTAATAATTTTCTAGAAACTATAAGTCATTTATCTAATAAATATAATATTAATAAATAATAATATAATTTTCAAATATTTTAGTGACAATACAATCAAATAGATTTTAAATGTTTTTTTTTTAAATATGTGAAACATATAATAGTTTTTTTATAATATTAGATATTGTTTTAAATAAAAAAATTAATAACAGAAACATAAATATATATTATTTTTTTCAAATAAGATAACTAATCATTAATTTAGTTTTATTGTTCAAAAATATTTTTGCCAATTAATCAGATTTTTAGTAAAATATTTTTCAAATTAAATATGTAAACAAAAAATTAATAAATGCTATTAAATAATAAAACAATTATCATAAAGGTATTTCATTGATGATTTTTTTTGGTGTTATCACTAAAATATTTACCTCAAAATACAAACGTTTTTTTTTTTGATAATATTGATAAATGTTTTTTTTTAAATAAGGATACTCAGTACACAATAAAATATTTAATCAAAAAAAATTATTATTTTTACATAACAATAATCATATAAAATTATTAGGCTAAAAACATAAGTTATTTATTTAGTTTAATAACTTTAAAAACAATATAATAATAAAATTAAAAAAAAACAAAACATTACATTTCATAGATAGTTATAATAATTAACTAATAAATAGTTTTTATTATTATTAATATATTATGAATATTTTGTTGTTTATTTGTTAATTATATTTAATTATATTATGTAATAATTATAATTTAAATATATGACGAATAATCAAATAAACAAAATAACATTTAATTTTAATAATAGATAAATAATATTAAAAATAGATAAATAATATTAAAAAACAGATAAATAATATTTAATAATAGATAAATAATATTAAAAATAGATAAATATTAAAAAATAGATAAATAATATTAAAAATAGATAAATAATATTAAAAAATAGATAAATAATATTAAAAATAGATAAATAATATTAAAAAATAGATAAATAATATTAAAAATAGATAAATAATATTAAAAAATAGATAAATAATATTAAAAGATAGATAAATAATATTTAAAAATAATTTAATAATTTTAATCTAATAATAATTATATATATTATATAATAGAGTCGACTAACGATCATCTAATCATTGGTTACGGTAGAGGATTGCGTCGACAGTCGATATTTCCCGTATCGAAAGCGGGCGATAAACAGCTACAGGAGCTGACCGACGACCAGAAACATTCAAAACAATTGGGCGAAACCCGAACCAAACAATTGGACTCACATTTCTGGTCAATCAAATCGGATACGTCGGCTGCGAATCATTATCCGGAAGGGTTGGCTCAGTTGGCCAAAGATATCAGGAATAAGGCTAACCATAATGTAATGCATCGGATAATTGTCAGGGAATGGAACCGACGGCCGGAACGGATGTCGCGGACAGAGTTTTTCTATCATTTGCTAACCGTATTCATACATAACGGCTGTTTGGTTACCCAGTGTACGGAACATTCGCCACCGTGTCGGCCGAAAGTGGACAGTCGTATACTGGAATCGTCGGCACCGGTATTGAAAAGTTTTCTCCAGTGTGTAAACAGTTTGAAATTGGTTGTCGTCGAAGTTGAACTGCTGGTAGCCCTGGAAAACCTGGCCTACGCTGAACCTAAATACCGGTGCGCTGTCGCCGAGATTATGGACCTATTGTTTCGCAAAGGTGTTGTCCAAGCGATAGCATTTGGCGAGTGGTCTCAGGCGGACAGTCCACGCAAATCCGATAAAGAGTTGCTAATCAAAGAGATACAGTCGACAGGGTTTACACTAATTAGACGATCATCTGTTTAATATAGTATTATATATATATATATAATAGTTTTTTTTCGTTGAAATTTTTAATTTGAAAATAATTTAATCACTTTTTTTTGAAAATAAAATTTATAATAATTCACTAAACATATGCAAATGTAATATTTATTTATTTTTTTAAATTATATAATTAGTAATATATTATAATAAAATAGTTTTCAAAAAAATTTATATTAAAATGTATTAAATATAATACATAATTTTTTTTTATAAATTAGTAAAATAGCTTTTCAATTGTAAAACAATTACTTTTATTTTTTTAACAAATAATTATCAAAGATATAGAGAGGTTTACCACTAATTAAATCTGTTTAATAATCAATATTATTATTATTTTTTTTTGTTAAGTTAATCTAAAATTATAATTATAACAATAATTTACTTCCATGTAATCATTTATAATAATATATATATATATAATTTTTTAAATAATAATTATTAATATATATTCATAATTTAAATAGTAAATAACATTTTTGTTGTTGATTTTTGAGTTATTTAAAACTTAATTGCAGATTATTTCAAATAATAATAATTATAAAAAGTTTTCAAAACATGATACGTATTTTATTTTAAGCTATTTTATCAAATATATTATAATTATAATACATTCATTACAAAATTGCACTATTAATAATAATAATAATAATAATAATAATTGTTATTATTTTATATTAGTTTATATCCTGTAATCCTATCTATATTAAATAATATATTTTTTTTTGAATATTATTAAATGTTTTTATTATTTTTGGTTAAATTAAAATTGATTAATTAAAAAAAAAGTTAAACGTTGTTTTATACATAATGTAAACGTTATTATAAAATATTTTCAGTAAACAACAAAAATTATTTATATATTTTAAATATTTTATTTGTAAATAAATATTTAAATTAAAAATAATAGTTTATATATATATATATATAATGATAACTAGTTATAGATAATAATAACAAATATGGAAATAATACTTATATGGAAAATAATAGTAAAATATCGATTGAAAAAACATCATCAAGGTAAAACAATTTTTTTCTAAAAATTTATCATTACTGTAAAATTAGTAAAAATATTAGTTAATTTTAATACAAACTATTTTTATATAGTAATAGTAATAATTTAAATATTTTTTTTATTAATTTATTAAATTAAAATTAATTTCAAAACTAGACTTATTTTTTATATTTTACTAATATAAATATATGATTTTTTAAAAAAAAAATTATTATTAGTAGTAACAATATCAGCACCGTTACCATCGATAGAAATACTGTTTAAAAAATTTATTGAAAACAACAACATCAACAACGGGATATTAAATGACAGCACCGGCACTATTGACATACATAAGCCCAACAACAACAACGATATATCAATTGACCAACTGTTGATCATCAATGAAAATAAACGACAAATACGACAATTAAATAGTAGGAATCGGGAACTGGATTTTGAGATCCAGGAGCTGAAAAACAAGTTGGCTAAAACCACGGGAGGTGCCGGTGCTCTGTATGATGATATGAATAAATTAGTTGATAGTAAACGTTATGCCAATCATAATCGGTTCGGTAGTTGCTATGATGGCCAGATGCTAACAATGTTCATTGAAAGTCAATTGAAACCATCGCCATTGACAACCATAGTGGCCAATCTAGCCAACTATACGAGTAGTAGTGACCAGGGGTCGACTTACGTGATGGACAACGGGAGTAGTTATTTAAATCATCATCAGTGCAATCGTGATGATGATGACTACCTACAGGAGCCGCCGATTGACGACTCATTAATAAATAGTGAGATATTTAATAGGAATAATAGAGACAACAAACCAAACCTACCGGAGCTTACGGACGAACAGCTGAAACAATTGGTCAACAATTACTGGTCAATCAATTCAGCGGACACTTATTGACAGACGATTATTGTACAGAAGGTTTGGATCAATTGGCCGAAAATATTCGCAATAATAATAATACCGATCATAAGCTAATGCAACGGATAATTGTCAGGGAATGGAACCGACGGCCAAAACGGATGTCGCGGACAGAGTTTTTCTATCATTTGTTAACCGTATTCATACGTAACGGCTGTTTGGTTACACACTGTTGGAAACATTCGCCTCCGTGTCGGCCGAAAGTGGACAGTCGTATACTGGAATCGTCGGCACCGGTATTGAAAAGTTTTCACCAGTGTTTGAACAGCAGTTTGAACAGCAATGTTGTCGTCGAAGTGGAACTGCTGGTAGCCCTGGAAAACCTGGTCTACGCCCAGTCTCTATACCGGTGCGCTGTTTCCGAGATTATGGACCTATTGTTTCGTAAAGGTGTTGTCGGATCGATTGCATTTGGCCAGTGGTCTCAAGCGGACAGTCCACGCAAATCCGATAAAGTGTTACTAATCAAAGAGATACAGTCGACAGGGTTTACACTAATTAGACGATCAACTGTTTAATAGATAATATTTTTTTTAAAGTTAAAATTTTAATCTAAAACTATAAATTAATTGTAAAATTATTGTTAAATATGTTATTAATAACATTATATATAAGTTTATGAATAAATAAATATTTTAATATTTTATATTTTATACAAAAAAAAATAGATTAATTGTCAAAAAAAATCAATTGATATTATTTAATATTTAATTGAAATACTTGAGCTAAAAAATAATAATAAAATATAAACTTTAACTATAATATAGTTTAACAAACAATTTTTTATGTCTATATATTTTTTAAAATATAATTACAAAACAATATACGTAATTAAATGATTTTATAAATTATTTTTAGTAAAACCAGATATTTCTTAATATAATAAAATTATGGAATAATTTCTAAAAAATAAACAAATTTTATTAAATTTTTTATGTCTATATTTTTTAAAAAATCTAATCACAAAACAATATACGTAATTAAATGATTTTCTAAAATTTTTAGTAAAACCAGTAATTTCTTAATATAATAAAATTAAAAAATAAAATATTATATTATTAAAAGTTATAGTTTTTAAAAGTTATTTAATGAAATAAACAGTTTTTATCAGTAATTTTCTATATTATTCTTTCAAAACACATTTTTTATGGAAATCTTTTTTAGGAATATTTAAAAGTTAAGAAATTTTTGTTAAAATAATAAATAATTCTGAAAAAATGTATTTTTAAATTAATAGTAATCTTATTCTATAATACAAAAAAGTATAAAAATAAATGTATTTTATGTCAATTCTGTATAACTAATTAATTTGCAAACAAAACGTAAAAATTAATAATAATTATAATAATGTCGTCATATATTTCTATACTTGTTATCTGTCTATCAATTATTAGTTTAATACATGGAGAAAGTTAGCGAATTTTGAAAAATTAATAATATAAATATATTTTTACTAATAATTTTATTATTATAATTTTTACTATTATTATCACTTTTACTATTATTATTACTATTATTATCACTTTTACTATTATTATTACTATTATTATAATAATTATAATTTAAATATTTTTCCTATTAATTATTATTAATTATTATTATTTTAATTATTACTATTATTATAATTATAATTATTACTATTATTATTAATATAATTATAATAATAATTATTATAATTATCATCTATAGGTTGTCCATCTAATCCGATTGTCATCCGACCTGATCTCCAGTAACTACGTAAAGAATATTTAGATCGAAGTGAAACTATCGATCAAAATCACAATAGATTTGTCAAATTCGATCAAATTATTTAAAAAACAATTCAATAGTCAATTAGATTACTATAAACAACAAAAATTAGTTAGTGTTGTGTTTTTATCGAATATATTATCGACTAGACTCAGAAATGTTATTAAAAATGCAAATTTTCGAATAATAAAATCAAGTAATAAAAACAAAGTTGAGCATCTGCAGTCATTGTATTTAGATTTATTGCCGGCTTTCGATTATTTAATTAAATTTGAAGAAAACAAATTGAAATTAATGAATGAATGTGGAGATCAATTGATTGATAACATGGATGGCAGTGATGATGAAGATTTAAAAACATTGATGAAACGCGCGGACGAATCGCGTGCCAAACTTGTAGATACATTGGATAAGCGATCAAATGATGATAAGATACCTATGTTTTGGATTGAATCGTATAAAATGGTAAAATAAAGATTTTAATATTATTATTATTATTATTATTATTAGTTAATAATAATAATAATAATACTGTTTATTTTAATATATATTTTTTTAATTTTTTCAAAAATTAATTTTTAGGGCTTAAAGGATCTTGAATCAGATTTTGATAAAATTAATAAGTATATAAAGTTACAATTAAAGTTCAAAAATGATTCAATTAAAAAGCGTACCTATAAATGGTATAACTTTGAATTGAAACATTATTGTCAAATTATTTTTTGTTAAAATTATTAGTTAAAATTCAATTTTAACTAAGATTTTTCTATAATTTGTTAATTTTTAAATTATTTGTTAATTATTAATTTTGTTAATATCTTAATTATATTTTTTTTTGTACTATTGATTGACTAAATTGCTTTTTATTAATAAATGATTTTAATTATTTATTTTTAATTTTATTGTTTTAATGTAATTATAATTGTTTTTGTTGTGTACTTTTACCAGTACTACACATAATAATCATTACTTATGTTTTCATTACTATTATAACTTGATTTTTGAAATTGGTTGTCGTCGAAGTGGAACTGCTGGTAGCCCTGGAAAACCTGGTCTACGCTCAGTCTCTATACCGGTGCGCTGTTTCCGAGATTATGGACCTATTGTTTCGTAAAGGTGTTGTCGGATCGATTGCATTTGGCCAGTGGTCTCAAGCGGACAGTCCACGCAAATCCGATAAAGAGTTACTAATCAAAAATTATAAATTAATTGTAAAATACTGTATATGTTATCAATAACTTTATATATAAATAAATAATTTATTCAAAAATATAGATTAATTGTCAAAAAAAAAAATCAATTGATATTATTAACTATTCAATTGAAATACTTGAGCTAAAAAATAATAATAAAATATAAACTTAAGCTATAATATAGTTTAACAAACAATTTTTTATGTCTATATTTAAAAAAAAAAAATCTAATTACAAAACATTATACGTAATTAAATGATTTTCTAAAATTTTTAATTTGTTTTAGTAAATCCAGTTATTTCTAAATATAATAAAATTAAAAATTAAAAAATTAAAAAATATTATATTATTAAAAAGGTTTAGTTTAAAACACTATTTATTTAATGAAATAAACAGTTTTTATCAGTAATTTTCTATATTATTCTTTCAAAACTTTTTTTTATGGAATTTTTTTAGGAATATTTAAAAGTTAAGAAATTGTTTGTTTAAATAACAAATAATTTTGTAAAATGTTTTTTTTTTTAAATTAATAGTAATCTTATTCTATAATACAAAAAATAGTATAAAAGCAAATGTATTTTAAGTTAATTCTGTATAACTAATTAATTTTTTTTAAAAAAAGGATAAATTAATAATAATATCGTCATATATTTTTATACTTGTTATCTGTCTATCAGTTATTAGTTTAATACATGGAGAAAGTAAGTTTTTTTTAAAAATAAATAATACAAATATATTTTTACTAATAATTTTATTATAGCTATTATAATTATATTATAACTATTATAATTTTATTATAATATCATATTTATTTATTTTTTTTGGTACTTTTGATTAAATAAATTTATTTTGATTAATAAATATTTTTAAGTATTCAAATTGTTCAAATTTTAAATTTTAATGGTTGAGTGTAATTATAGTTGTTTTTTTTGTTGGATAATTACTTGACTTTTACCACTACAACCCATAATCATTAAATCAATGTTTGCATTACTATTTGATTTTTACATTTTTTAGATCTAATAGATATTCATAAGTCATTTCATAAAAATAAAGTTATAATTATAAAAAAAATTCTTTTATTCAATTAATTAATTAATTAGTAAACAAACAAAAAAAATAGATACATATTAATACAACAACAAAAAATTATTATTAATATTATTATTAGATAAATATTTTTATTTTATTTTATTTTTAGTAATAAATTTGTATTTTAATAATATTAATCACACCAACCAAAATTTCCAATTACTTCATTACATTTATTATTACAACACATTGATTCAGCGATTGATGTACAGGGTACACCTCTACCTGCACAACCAGTAGCTAAAATTTAAAAAAAAATAAAATAAAAATTTTATATATAAATTATTTATATATTTATTTTAAATGATCAACACAAACATAAAAAATATTATCATAAGTAAAAATTATCTATATATATATATATATATATATATATAAATTTGAATATTAAATTTAAATTGAAAATAACTTAAAAATAAATAAAAAAAAGTAATTAACTAACTTGGATCAGTAGTATTTTGGCCCATTACACCATTAAGTTGCTGGATGATAAATACCAGTGCTACCATTAGGACTATTAGATTGACTGTCTTAAACATAATGATGGTTAGATTTTTTTTGTGAAAAATTTGTCTAGATAAATTATACAATTAAATATAAAAATAATAATTAAACTTTATTATTTTTTTAATGTTTCTACAAATGATTATTTGTTGGTTTATATACAAAAAAATATATACACTAAATTAACTATAATAGCAATTAATGATAAATTAGATGTCAATTTTATTATTTATTGTAAATTTCAATGAAAAACGTTGACATTAATTAATAAAACAAAAATATGTATAAATTAAACATTATATTCTAGACAATGTTCTAATAAATAATAATACTTCTATATTGTATAATATTTTTAATATTACAATAACTTTTTTATTTAAAAAATATTACCTACATCATAGTACTAAATTTTATACATTTTATTTTGAATTATGATATAATAAACTATATTAGAATATACTAATATATATATTATATATCTTATAATTTTCATTTTATTTTTTTTTAAATTTAGCTCAAATATTGTTACAAATAAATTATTTATTAACCATTTAATTTAGTATAAAGTATTTTATATATAAATTAATAATTTTTTTTTGAAATTATATTTTTAATTAAATTCAATAAAAAATTTGCTTATAATCGTAAAACAATTATTTAATCATATAAGTTCAATAAACAAATTTACAAAAAAAGTGTCAGTAAAATAATTATAAGTTTTATTTATTATATAAATTGATTCTAATATTATAATACAAATATATTAAACTAATAACTTATAATATAGTCTGTAAACAATGTAATAATAAGTCAATGAAAATAGTTATGAAAATTTATCAATATTTATTATGACATTGAATTGTATATAACATCAAAAATAAGGTATAATAGATCAGGATTATTATTTTTTTTGAAAAAAATGGCGGCAAAAATATTAAAAATTAAAAGTAGCTCATTTTGTCATACTGAATCATTTGATTTTAATTTAATTTTTAATTCAGATTAGAAGTTGCCTAGACAAATTATACAATTAAATAAAAAATAATTAAAATTTATATTTTTATGTTTTAATATTAATGATTATTTGTTGGTTTATATACAACAACAACAAAAATATACTAAATTAACAATAGTAGCAATCAATTATAAATTAGATGTCAATTTATTATTATTTATTTTAAATTTCAATGAAAAACTTTAACATTAATTAATAAAAAAATTTGTATAAATTAAATATTATATTCTAAGACAATGTTCTAATAAATAAAAATACAATTATCTTGCATAAATTTTTCTAAATATAACAATAACATATTTTTTAAATAGTTATAAAAATTTCTCAATATCTATTATGAGAAAAAATATAATAATAATAAATTAAAAAGATTAAATAACTACAAAAAAAATTTAATAATTATAACAATTGTAAACAATTTTAGGACATTATGTTTTTTTAAATTTCATTAGTAAGCAGTGACTTAAAAAGTTAATATTTTATTTGTACAAAAGTAACATTTATTATTTTTTTAAAAAATGTTTATTGATTTTAATTAATATTTAATTTTTTCGAAAAGTGAAAAAAATAATTATAAATTTTTTGATATTCAATTTATTTTATTTTAGTTAATTAAATTTAAAAAATTAACAACTAATAGAATACAAAAATAATTATATTAATAAAAGATTTGAATTATATAACTATAATATTTATTATTAAATCTATTGATTTTTTAAAAAAAATTAATAAAACAATTTTTTTTAAAAAAATAAATCATATGATTATGAAATACATAATCCAAGTATTCCACTACATTTTCCACTACAACATGAAGCTGGATATATCAATGAGCAAGGTACACCATCACCTGTACATGCAGGAGCTAAATAATAATAATAATAATAATAATAAATATATTTAATTATATATATAATATTATTATAAATATTTTTTTAAAAAAATAATTGATATATATTTTTTTAAAAATAAATATTAAATTTAAATTTATAAATAATTTTTAAAAATGATTAATTAAATTACTTGGATCAGTAGTATTTTGACCCATTACACCATTAAGTTGCTGGATAATACAAACCAGTGCTACCATCAGGACTATTAGATTGACTGTCTTAAACATAATGTTAAAAGAAAAATTGTCTAGATAAATTATACAATTAAATATAAAAAATAATAATTAAACTTTATTATTTTTTCTATGTTTCTATAAATGATTATTTGCTGGTTTATATACAACAACAAAAATATACTAAATTAACAATAGTTGCAATTAATTATAAATTAGATAAATCATTTTATTATTTATTGTAAATTTCAATGAAAAACGTTGACATTAATTAATAAAACAAAAATGTGTATAAATTAAGCATTATATTCTAGATAATATTCTAATAAATAACAATACTTATAAATATTGTATAATATTTTTAATATTGCAATAACATTTTTTTTAAATGTTACCTACATCATTGTAATAATTTTTATGCATTTTATTTTGAATTATTAAATAGTAATCTAAAATATATAAGTATACGTATCTTATAATTTACATTTTATTTTTTTTAAAATTAGCTCAAATATTGTTAAAAATAAATAATTTATTAACCATTTAATTTAAATAATGTATTTTATATATAAATTAATAAAAAAAAAATTTAAATTATATTATTAATTAAATTCAATGAAAAATTGCTTATAATCGTAAAACAATTATTTTTATATAAGTTCAATAAACAAATTTACAAAAAAAGTATAAGTCAATAAAATATTTTTTTAAATAAATTTTATTTATTATATACATTGACTCTAATATTATAATACAAGTATATTAAACTACTTATTAAACTGTAAGAACTTATAATATAGTCTGTAAACAATGTAATAATAAGTTAATGAAAATAGTTATGAAATTTTTCAATTATATATTTCAATAAATCGTTTCAATATATAATTCAAAATATAATAATAATAATAATAATAATAATAAAATTAACAAGATTAAATAACTACAAAAATAGTGATAATAATATTTATTTTTATGATATTTTGTATTTATTTATATATAACAATAATACTTAAGACTTTATTTCAAACTGTCAAAAATTTATCGATTTTAATTTTTAAATCATAAAAAGTATAAATAATTTTAAATTTGGAAAATTATATTTTTTTTATTTAATTGAATTAATTAATATATACGTAAAATAACTTGAAAATAATAATATAATACTACAAATTTTTTGTAATAAATAAAAATACATTTATCTTACATAATATTTAAAAATACTAAAATAACTATAATATTTTATTTATTAAATATACCTTACATTATTCTAATAAATAATTTAGTTATTTATTTATTTTTATACATAACTATAGAAATTTATAATATATTTAAAGTTATTTATTTATGTACATGGGACTAACAATTTTTTATTTTTCATATTAGTATATATTTTTTATTCAATAATCAAATTTAGTATTTTTTAAATTTAAAGTTAATATCGTTTTTGGACAACAACAACAATTTATTATTTAAAATTTTTACTTTTATTAAATGTATTAAATGTTAAAACTTTTTGTTTTTTAATTAATTCGAAATTATTTTTTTTATTTAATTTAGTAATAAAAAAAAGAAATACATATTAATAAAATATTTGAATTATATATATATATTTATAATAATATTTATTATTTAATCTATTGTTTTATTTCTTTTAAAAAATAATAAAATTTTTAAAAAATAAAACTTTATTATTATAAACATATTCCAGCTATGAGATTACCAAGACATTGTCCACTACAACATGAACTTGCATATAATGGTGTACATGGGACACCTGTACCTGTACAACCAGGGCCTAAATAATAATAATAATTAAAAAAATATATATATTTAATTATATACTAATAATATTAGAAATATATATCAATTTTTAAAAACTGATATATATATATATATATATATTAAAAAAATATTAAATTTAAATTGAAAATAACTTAAAAAATAAAATAATAATTAAATTACTTGGAGCAGTTGTATTTTGACCCATTACACCAGTAAGTTGCTGGATGATTAATACCAATGCTACTACCATCAGTACGATTAAATTGCTCAGGTTAGTTTTAAACATAATTTTGATGGTTTAGATTTTTTTCAAATACTAGTCAAACAAATTCTAGATTTAAAATTTTTTTACAATTTTTTGTTATGATTCTAACAATTGATTATTGTGTTGGTTTATATACAAAAAAATGTATAATAAATCAAAAATAAAAATATTAACAATTAATGGGTGTTAGAATGAGTATCAATTTAGTATTTATTATAAAAATTATTTTTTAAAAAAACAATGAACTTAATAATTTATATAATTTATGTATTATTATGTATAAATAATTTTCTAATAAAAAATATACATGTATCTTATTTATATTATCTAAGAAATTTTATTACAATAACATTTTTTTAAAAATTAAATATAACTTACATAATTGTAATAAATAATTTAGTTATTCTAGTTGTTTTTTATTAAATATTAAAATAATAAAAAAGTATGCTCAAGTCTATAAAAAACAAATTTCACATAAATATTTTAATAATTAATAATTTAAAAAAAATTATTTTCTATTATATTTTTAATCAAATTCAATGAAAAACTGCTTATAATCCTAAAGCAATTATTTATTATAAGTTCAATAAACAAATTTACAAATAATAGATGTCAGTAAAATATTATTCATAAAATTTTATTTATTACATACATTGACTCTAATATTATAATACAAGTATAATATTATATAATTAAAGTATACTACAGTCTTATATAATGTAATAATAAATTACAACTAAAATAGTTATTATAAATAAATTCCTATTTAGTATTTAATAAAACAATTTCATAATTATTGTGTAAAATATTAATATATTCATTTAAATGTAACTTAATATAAATAAATTTTTTTATGGATATTTGATTATAAATAATAATAAATTCTGCAAAAATACTAAAATAACTTTAATAAAACTTTTAAACAATATTTTTTCAAAACTATACTACTTTTTTTACTATTACTAAAGTTTTATAAATTATTTTTACTTGAATAGCATTTATCTATACATTGAATATTGCAACCCAATCAATACTAATTTTTAAAAATAATAATCAATTTATTATTATAAATTTAATTTAAAAAATAATAAAAATTTTATAATAATTATTAGATTATCTGGTATTAATACATAGTGTAGTTGTATAACAAATCATTAAAGTAATCATTAAAACTAATAGAGCTAGTTGAGTTTTTTTTAATCGTAATATTAACCAGTTGAGAATGCTAGAAAGCATTACCAAAAACAAATTTTTATTGCGTAAATTACTTGTTTTTGTCATATTATAAACAATATATTTATTCCTAATAACCATTAGTCCATATGAGTCATTATATTATATTATATATATAAACGCGTTAATTGACAATGTTCATGACAAAGTATTTATATTGAAACAATATATTTGATTTTTTGGTAATACAATATTTCTTATGATGTAATTGTATATTTATAATGATTTATAGATCATTTTATAATATATTAATTTATTGTTAGAATTAACTATTTATATGTTTAACTTAAATTTTAATAACAAACTCATATTTTAAATTTATCGACCATTTTCTTTGTTCCTGAAGAGATAAAAATTTTAATTCTGATTTCTATACCTTACTTTTGATACTTAATTAAATCTAAATTAAAATTTTTAACCAAAATTTTTTATACTTTAGTCGCCATTTTGTTTCGGAAGAGATATTAAAATTTTAATTCTGATTCATATACCTTTCTTATAATGCTTCATTCAAATCTAAACAATAAAAAAATTTCTAAATTTTTTTTTACTTTGGCCGCCATTTTCTCTATGTTCCCGAAGAGATATCAAAATTTTAATGCATATTTCTTCAGCTTGTTTTTGATGCTTTATTTAAATCTATACTTAATAAAAAAATTTCTAAAATTTTTTTTACTTTGGCCGCCATTTTCTCTATGTTCCCGAAGAGATATCAAAATTTTAATGCTGATCCCCTATACCTTATTTTCGATGATCTAACCGAATCTGAAATCAGAATTTCAAAATTCACAAAACACACACACATATAGAATTCATTAAACAAATTTTAAAAAATTTGTTTGAAAATCTATTTATCATTTTAATTTTTAAAAAAAATGTTTTAAATAGAATATACCGTAAATTATTAAAAATAGTATTCAATATTATTTACAATATTTAATTAAAAACTTAAATTTATAGAATCATTTATTTTGTTTAAAAAATTTTAGATGATAAATATTAATTTATTTATAATAATAATATAATAATATATAATATACTGTATTATAATATTAGACTAATATTTATTATATAAATAAAGTTATTATTATTAATATATGTATATATATATATATTACAATAATACAATATATATATATATATATAATTAAATTTTTATTATATTAATAAATAGTAAAATAATCATTTTAGTATGAAATACTAATTATAATATTTTGTTTGTTTCATTGTATGTATTTGTAATAAATATATTTCACTGGAATATTCATAGTCATTGAAAAATATTTCAGAATTTTTTGTAGTCTAAATTTAAAAAATAAAATTATTTTTATAAAAATTAATAGTTAATTAGTTAATTAAAATATTCTTATTATTAAAACAAATAATAATAATCATTTTTATATATTATTTAATTAAATATATATATATATATATGTATATGTTTAAAAAACGTTAAATTAAAATTAAGAAATAATTTGCTAAAATATACTATTATAATTAAAATTTAGTTATAAAAAATTATTTATTAAATAGCAAAAATATATAAATATAAAAAATTAATTTTATACCTTATTGAAATAAATTATAATATTATACATAATAATCATAAAAAATAGAAATATTAATAAACTAAGCACTTGAATATTGACCATAGTTAATATTTTAATATTAATTTAATTTTAATAAAAAACAAGATATTATAGTAAAAACTTGATTTAAATTAATATATCTTTTATTATTATTTTTAATTTTTAACTCTAGTTTGTATTAAATACTGTTAGTTAAATATAATTAGTATATTAATGACAATACATATTTATAATGATCCTAAAATAAACTTAAATAACATACTGTAATACAATATAAAAATATTTTTATTTTAATTATTTTATTTAATTGTCTTGTCGTAAATAACATCAAAATTAATTTCAATAATTATAATAATACTAATAATAACTTTAATATTTATGTATTTGTCATGGAAATAAAAAAATTTATGTCATATAATTACAGTGTTAAAATTTTTAAATACATTAAATATAATAGTATTTAGACATTAAATATAAAATTACTAATTATAAAAAAAACATTATATATATAATGTCTTTTATAATGTTTTTTATAATGTTTTTTATAATATATATATGTATATTTACAAATATTTTTTAAAATATAATTAATTAAACTAATTAGTATTAATCTATACATTGGTTATTGAAACACAATCAATGCCATTTATCGAGCATACTATTTTTTTATAAAATATAATGATTAATTAATTATTATAAATTTAATGAATAAAATAATAAAAATTTTATAATAATTATTATATTATCTTGCATTAATACATAGTGCATTAATAGATTAATATTTTTAATCAAATTCAATAAAAACTGCTTATAATCCTAAAACAATAATTTATTATAAGTTCAATAAACAAAGTTACAAAAAATAGGTTTCAGTAAAATATTTTTCATAAATTTTATTTCTTACATACATTGACTCTAATAATATAATACAAATATATTAAACTAATAACTTATACTATAGTTTTGTATTATAAAATATAAATATAAGACAACAAATAATAATATTAATAAAAGAATTGAATTATATAATTATGATTTATTGTATATTCAAATAATTTTATGTACATTTTGTTGTTGATATGTAATCTCATATAATTAGTAGTAGTAGTAATAATAATAATAATAATAATAATAATAATAATAATAATAATAATAATAATAATAATAAAAATAAAATTATTAGTAATAATAAGTATATTTATATTATTAGTTTTAAAATACTTTCTCCATGTATTAAACTAATAATTGATAGATAAATAACAAGTATAGAAATATATGACATCATTATAATTATTATAAATTTTTACTTTTTTTGAAACTAATTAGTTATACAGAATTAACATAAAATACATTTGTTTTTTATATATATTTTTAAAAAATCATTCAATAATTTTTATTATATTGAGATATATCTAATTTTACTAAAAAAAATTTGTAAAAAAATTAGAAAATCATTTAATTACGTATATTGTTTTGTATTAAATTTTTTTTTTAGAAAAATATAGACATATAGATAAACATATCCATTGATTTTTTCCTTGATAATTAATCTATTTTTTTTAATAAAAACTTTATTTATATATTTTATTTTTAAAAATCATTCCATAATTTTTATTATATTGAAATATAATAGTTTTATTAAAAATAATTTGTAAAAACAAATTAGAAAATCATTTAATTACGTATATTGTTTAGTAATTAAATTTTTAAAAAAAATATAGACATATAGATTAAGATATCTATTGATTTATTTTTTTATAATTAATCTATTTTTTTGAATAAAATATTAATTTATAAATTTAAAAAAAATATATTTCAATATATACTAGTATTATTACAAATATATTTGAAAAATTTTATATATATTTTTAAAATAATGTTAAATTTAAATTGAAAATAAGTAAAAAATAAAAGATTAATTAAATTACTTGGAGCAGTTATATTTTGACCACCATTACACCAGTGTTGCCATCATTATGATAAAATTGCCCAGGTTAGTTTTATAGATAATTGATGGTTAAGATTTTAGATACTAGTCAAATAAAATCTAGATTTGAAAAAATTTAAATTTTTAGTAAATTTACTATTTTTTTATGATACTAACAATTGATTATTATATGTTGTTTAATATACAACGTTAAAATGTATAATAAATCAAAATTAAAAATAATAACAATTAAAGGATTTTAAAATGTGTGTCAATTTATTATTTATTAGTATAATAATATATAAACTAATAACTTATACTATGGTCTTATATTATGTAATAATAAATTACAAAAAAATAATTATAATAAATAAATTCCTATTTTTTATTTAATAAAACTATTTTACAATTATTTTGTAAAATATTATAATATATTTTCAAATTGTTTAAACATCACTAAAGCGCTTCCATTGTCACCAATCATATAATAAAAAGTTAACTAAATTATTATAATTTAATTATTATAACTAAATTATACTGTAATATTTATGCATTTCTATTTACAGTTTACTTTACAAGCATTTTATAGGTTAACTAATAAACTAAACCATCACATATAATACAAGTATATTAAAAATCAATTTATAATTCTAATTAAAAAAAATTTAGTAGTATCATTTATTTTCTTTAAAAAATTTTAGATTATTAATATTAATATTTGTAATAATTTTTATTATTATTATTAAGTTTAGTAATTCAATTAAAATAATATATAATTACTTAATATAATATAACTATAATGATATTATTATTTTTAATTTTTTAAAAGTTTTAATAATTAAATTTGTTTCGTAAAAACAATAATATATATATATAATATACACTATATTATATAGATTATATAAATAAAGTTATTATTTTTAATATATATATATATATTATAATAATACAATATGAAACTATACATAATTAAATTTTTATAAATATAATAGTAAAATAAACATTTTATTTTTGAATTAATAATTATAAATATTTTGTTTGTTTCATTTTTGTTGTTGTTGTAAATATATTTTACTGCAATAGTCATATAGGTATTAAAAAATCTCGGCATTTTTCTAAGACCTATATTTCAAAAAAAATAAATAAATTGTTTTATAAAAATAATTAATTAGTTAATTAAATATATATATATAAATTGTAATACTTTTTAAATAACTAAGAAATAATTTGTTAAAATATAGTGTTTTAACTAAAATTTAGTAATAAATTTTTTTTCAAAGTTTATTTATTAGATTTTAGAAAACTAAATAAATATAACAAAAAATATAATTTTATACCTTTTTGCACCAAATCATAATATTATACATAATAATCATAAAAGATAGAAATATTAATAAACTAATCACTTGAATATTGAGCATAGTTAATGATTTTGAATTAATTTAATTTTAATATAATATAGTAGTAATAAAACTAGATTTAAATTAATATATATTTAATTATTAGTCATTTTTCAATTTTTCAATTTTTATTCTCTAGTTTATATATTTGTTACTTACTATTTGCTTTATATATTAGTAACTTTTAATAACAATGCAATATAAACTACTTATATATAGTTATAGTTACAATTGTTAATTATAACTATAATTACTTCTAAGGAAAATAAAAAAAATCAAATATTTTTATTGGCTATAATTTTATGATAACAATTACTTTATATAAATCATATACACTACATATATAAATTAAGTTCGTATCACAAAAATATTGATATCATTAACTTTTAACTTTAATAACTTTTTTATTACATAAGAAAAAACAACAAATTTAGTATCAAATTAAATATCAGACTAACTAATTTCTAAGACAATTGATAAAATTTAATAAATTATTAAGATATCTATAAAAATAGCTCAAGAAGTAAGAAATGGTAAAAATATTAATTACAAAAAGTATTTTCGTGAAAACAAAACTTAAAAAATTATTAACAAAATAAGTGCATTAAATTGGTATAAACGATGTTAATAGCGAGTATTTCCTCCGCTGGCATCGATGACAGCTTGTAATCTTCTGGGAACACTTTGGATCAGTTTTTCGGTGACTTCTTGTGGTATATTTTTCCAAACATTAAATAGTGATTCTTTAAACACAGAAAAACTTTTTCTTTCGCTTTTTTGAACACGTCTGTCCAATTCATCCCATAAATGCTCAATAATATTGAGGTCCGGGCTCTTTGGTGGCCACTCAAGTGTCTCAATATGGTTGTCAGACAACCATTTCTTAGCCAATTTCGATGTGTGTTTCGGATCGTTGTCGGCTTGAAATACAAAATCGTTGTTAATTTGGAGATCTCTTGCGCTCTGAATCAAATGTGGGGTCAAAATATCATTAAAGTAAACATAGCGATCCATAGTTGATGGTATTTCCACCAAATGGCCGACTCCCTGGCCTGTCATACATCCCCACACCATCACTGATTTTGAGTGCTTTACTGTTGGGCATATATTTTCGGCATTTAAACTTTCGCCTCTCTTTTTCCACACTCTTTGGCGACGTTTTGTGTTAATTATCTCAAATTTAGACTCATCTGACCACAAAACCTTCTTCCAGAATGACATCGGCATCCGGATGTACTTTCGTGCAAAGTCTAACCTTTTTCTCTGATTTGTTAGGCTTATCATTGGACGTCTTCTAGCAATACCACTGTAATAACCTATTTCACGGATCCGGTGTCTAATGGTGTTGTTATGACACAAAATATTTCGGTCGGCCAACTCTTCCCTTATCTCATCGGTGGTTAACTTCTTATTTTTTGCTACTATTCTACTTAAAATCCGATCTTGTATTGCATTTGTACACCTTTTTCGACCACTTCTTGTGAGATTTTTAACTGTCCCGTACTTTTGGACTTTTAGTACAATCGATCGGACAGTATTATCTGTTGTTGCAAACACATCTGCTATCTTTGCGTATGACTTTCCGGTGCTGACTCTCATATCATACATTTGTTGACGAATTTTATCTGAAAACTCTTGGATTTTAACCATTTTAATGATAATCACTGCATTTACTACTCATTTACATGTATTCAAATCAATAACAATGCATTGGAATCAATTGGTCCCAACAATGTGTCTGAAATCACGCGCGTTTCAAAAACACGAAAATAATTTTTGTACGCAAATTATTGACACCTATAACTTCACCTTGATATATTTGGTTATTTAAATATTAGTTTTTACCATCTAGTATATCAATTTAATTGTGAGTTATTACTCTCTAGTTTGATACTAAATTTGTTGATTTTTCTTATGTAATAAAAAAGTTATTGAAGTTTAAAGTTAATGATATCAATATTTTTGCTATACGAAATTAGATAATGTTTGTACTGTAAATAATAATTTACAAATAGTTAAAAATTATAATAATCTAAATAAATATTGTTGTATTTAATAATAAATATATTATTAACACACGAGTTTTTTTCAAAAAATAAATTACTAATTATACTAATTAAATATACTATAGTTTTTATAATAGTATATATATAGTTATTGTTATGATATTTTTAATAAAAAATTTTAGGTTAAGTGTTACGATTTTTATAAACTAATGTTTATTAATTTAATTTTAATATGAATTTTTTGTTTATAAATTGTTTATTTATTTTTATTTTTAAAAACATGATTTTATTACAATAGTTTTGCTTAAAATTAGTTGTCAAAAATGAATTCAATTTTTATTCAATAGTTAGTCTCCAACTAATAATAATAATAATATACAACTGGTTAATAGGTTAGGACATCAACTTTAACCATAGTATGGCTAAAAACAACGCCCAACCCTAACAATATATATATATTGAAAAAAATTATTGAAAACTTGAGGGAAACAATTTTTAAAAAATTGCCCATGTTAGTTTTATAGATAATTGATGGTTAAGATTTAGATACTAGTAAAATAAATTCTAGATTTGAAAAAATTTTACCATTTTTTATGATACTAACAATTGATTATTATATATTGGTTTATATACAATAAAATGTATAATAAATCAAAATTAAAAATAATAACAATTAATGGATGTTAAAATGTGTGTTAATTTATTATAAATAATATATAAACTAATAAATTATACTGTGGTCTTATATTATGTAATAATACATTACAAAAAATAGTTATAATAAATAAATTCTTATTTTTTATTTAATAAAATTATTTTACAATTACTTTGTAAAATATTTTAATATATTTTCAAATTGTTTAAACATCACTAAAGTGCTTCCATTGTCACCAATCATATAATATAAAGTTAACTAAATTATTATAATTAAATTATTATAACTAATTTATTATAACTTATTTATTATAATTAAATTATTATAACGAAATTATACTGTATATATTTATGCATCTCTATATACCAGTGATTAACTGATGTGTTATAATGATAACTTTGTGATACATATATAACATAACTAATTTAACAGATATTTAATAGTATTTTCATAATTTATAACAAACAATGAGTAAGTTAAACAAACACTTACTCATTTAATATGTACAGTTTATTTGTACAATTTTGTTTTATAAATTTAATGTTAATCACTGCTATATACAGTTTACTTTACAAGCATTTTATCGGTTAACTAATAGACTAAACCGTCACATATAATACAAGTATATTAAAAATCAATTTATTATTTTAATAAAAAAATTTGTAGTATCATTTATTTTCTTTAAAAAATTTTAGATTATAAATATTAATATTTGTAATAATTTTTATTATTATAATCAAGTTTATTAATTTAATTAAAATAATATATAATTACTTAATATAATATAACTATAATGATATTATTTTTTTAGTTTTTAAAAGTTTTAATAATTAAATTTGTTACGTAATAAACAATAATATATATAATATACTCTATATTATATAAATAAAGTTATTATTTTTAATATATATATATATATTATAATAATACAATATGAAACTATACATAATTAAATTTTTATAAATATAATAGTAAAATAAACATTTTATTTTTGAATTAATTATTATTATATTTTGTTTGTTTCATTTTTGTTGTTGGTGTAAATATATTTTACTGCAATAGTCATAGGTATTAAAAAAATCGCCATTTTTTCTAAAAACTATATTTAAATAAAATTGTTTTAAAAAATAATTAATTAGTTAATTAAAATAAATCTTTATTTTAAAACAAATAATAATAATCAATTAGTTAAATTAGTTAATTAAATATATATGTAAATTGTAATATTTTAAAAAAAAATTAAAATTAAGAAATAATTTGTTTTTTTCAAAATTTATTTATTAGATTTTAGAAAACTAAATAAATATAACAAAAAATAATTTTATACCTTTTTGCACCAAATCATAATTTTATACATAATAATCATAAAAGATATAGATATTAATAAACTAAGCACTTGAATATTGAGCATAGTTTATGTTATTTTTGTTGATTAATTTAATTTTAATATAATATAGTATTAAAATTAGATTTAAATTATTATATATTTAATTATTATTTTATTCTTCAATTTTTACTCTCTAGTTTATTTATAATAAAAACTATTTGGTTTATATATGGGTAACATTTATTAACAATGCATATACACTACTTGTATATATGATAGTTATAGTTATAATTGTTAATTATAACTATAATTACTTCTAAGGAAAATAAAAAATAATTTCTAATATTTTTATTGACTATATTTTTATGATAACAATGACTTTATATAAATCATTAAAAATGAATTTATGATAATTTACAAATAGTCAAAAAATTATTAGTATCATTTATTTTCTTTAAAAAATTTTAGATTTTTAATATTAATATTTGTAATAATTTTTATTATTATAATTAAGTTTAGTAATTCAATTAAAATAATATATAATTACTTAATATAATATAACTATAATGATATTATTTTTTTTAGTTTTTAAAAATATATATAATATACATAAATAGATTTGTGAAATTTTTAAATATAATTTTGATGAGAAAATTATTATTGTATATACAATGCCATTCTCATCAAAATTATATTTAAAAATTTCACAAATCTATAAACATTCACATTATATTGAATTACTTAAATAAATACACAATAACTGCATATCTCGAACCCATCGCACCCTAACCTCACTAATGGTAAACACACGGCTCTGAGATATATCTCAGTTGACCGCCAGTGCTGATGAAGGAAAGTAGTATATCTTTCCGAAACACGTGTCCAATATATCGCTAGTTATTGCGGTTAACTAAGTTTGGCCAACAAGTAAGTGATTAAATCACATAAATTTATTAAAAATATATTTAATATTAAGTTATTAATAATATTCAAATTTAAAAAAATAATTAATAATGAATATTAAGTAAATTCTGTTTAATCTTTTTAACATATTATCAAATTTTAAATTAATTAAATATATTCAGATAATTAGTTTACTAGTTATTTAATTTGTATTTTTTACAATTAATTATAAAAACATTGCTTAATATGTGAACAAGTGATTAGTAGGTATTATATATATAAAAAAATAATTATAAATAATATAACTTTAAAAGTAAACATTTTTAATATAAACATTTAGTAGTGTAAATAAAATTTTTAATTTTATTATGAACTAATTATTAACTCAATATTGTAAACATGTTTACAATATTTTAAGAAATTTTTAACAAAAATAATACTGTTATTGTATTTATTAATTATTTTTAGAAATTATAAGCTTTATTTTTATATATAAGATTTTGTTTTTAAATGAAAATTAAATTTATATAAACATATTTTTAATTTAAATAAAAAATCTACTATATTAACTTTAAATTTTTCTAAATAAAATTATTTATTTATTAGGTTTTATATACACTGAAATAGACGATTGCATTTTTCGCTACAACAAGTATTGCCATCCAAACAAAATACCCCAGGACTATTGCATTCTAAATTAAAATAAAATAAATAAATAAAATTAAAGTAATTTAAAAAAAATTAAAATAAATAAGTATTTTTTTAATTTATTTAATAATTTAGTTATTAATTATGCTTATTTTCAATTATAATAAATTAATTAAGAAATTCAATAATTAATATAAGAATAATTATATATTATTTTAATTATTTAATATTATAAAAATGTAATTGAAAAAAATAATCAAAGTTAATTTAATAAATAAATTTTAATTTAATTAATAATAAATAAATAAAATTAATTAATTACTTCCATGCACCATTACGTAATTGAGTTGCATAATGATAAACATCAATGCAATCAATACAAACATCGAAACCAATTTAGTATTATTAAACATATTGTTTTTAATTTAAATATTATTATTTTTAAAAATAAAATTCAATAATTTAATGATTATATGAATTGTCAATGTGTTTGTGCTTATATATACCTATAAAAAGTAATTAATTTATTCAAATAAAATAAATAATTATTATTATTGATTATTACATTTTGCACCTAGCAATCATTGTAAGTTATTTATTATTTATTAAGCTATAATTAATAATATTTTCATTAGTAATACAACTAAAAAAATAAATAAATTTAATAATAAAACAAAAAAAACTTGATTTAAATTAATTTCAAAGTTTCAATAACTATCAATAAATTATTTTTTATATTTTATTTATTACAAAAACATTGACTCTAATAATATAAATATGTAACTAATAGTAGAATTAGTTCAATAACTTAATAATAATTTATAAATAAATATATAAATAAGTATTTTCTTTATTTAAAAAACTCAAATTAATTTTTAAAAAATAAATAATATGTATTTAGTATTCAATTAATACTAAGTATTAATATAATAATTTAAACTAAATATAAATGATATTTAATTAAAATAGTATTTAAAAATTTTTTAAAAATAATAATTTTTTAGTTAGGATTTTTTAATGAATTATGTCTAGTATATAAATATGATAAATATATAGATATTTTATATATATTTTTAAATTTTTGTAACAAATTTAATTAAAACTATTTTAGTGTACATGCAAAAAAATTATTATTACAAATATTTGTTAACTCATTACTGTTAAAGTATTCATTAAAAATATACTTATATTGTAATACAAGTCAATAAACTATTACGATATCAATAAAAAATAATTAATTATAATTACATGCTTTAGCAAAAAGTTATATATTTTTTAAATACTTGATACTTAATAGTATTAAAATATATAATAGTTTTAAAATATTATTTTTTAAACTTAAATTTTGATTATATGAAATAAAAATTTTTTAACAATAAATAGCAATATTTCGATATTTGAAAAAAAAATATTTTTAACGACAAACAACAATGTTAATTACAAAAATCAATTAATTATTTAATATTATGTTATATAATTTAAAAATAAAGATAATTTTTAGGAAATTTTTAGTATTTATAGCCACACAAAAAATTAATAGCAATCATATATTATTAAAAAACTAGAAATTATTTTTAAAACTTATAAAAGTATAATAATATCCATTTATTTTTTAAGTACGTTTAAAGTAGAAAAATCTATTTTATAATATTTTATAATAAAAATTATATTAAAAAAACAAAATTAATATGGCTAAACTTTATTATAATTTTTAAAAAATATTTTAATAAAATTCAATACTAAAAAAATAAAATTTATTAATAAAACAAACAAATATGTTTAATGTATTAATATATAGTTTTAATTATTAACATTAAATTCAATATATATTTATATTTAAAAATAATTATTGTTTGTTATATTGCATTATATTTTAAGTACAATAATAATTTTAATTAAAATATTTTTATATTTATATGTACACAAATTAAAAACATTATTACTTATAAATAAGTCAATGATAACGATAGAGTCGGCAAATATTTAGATAAAATTTTTTTCCTGAAAATTAGATTAAAATATTCAATGAATAATACAATAACAGCTACAATGAAACCCATTAAACAAATATAGAAAATGCTTTGCAAATCATTGAGTAGTAGATCACGTATGGCTTCACTCGGCACCGGCTGTTCGTCTAAATGGTATCGCGCGGGCACTCTATTAACCGTACGGATCAACCAATGCTCGAATAAGCCGTTCTCTAGGAATCTGGCGATTCTATACACAATACACAATATATTAAAAACATTGTATTATTATTATTACAACTACTACTACTACTACTACTACTACTACTACTACTACTACTACTACTACTACTACTACTACTACTACTACTACTACTACTACTACTACTACTACTACTACTACTACTACTACTACTACTACTACTACTACTACTACTACTACTACTACTACTACTACTACTACTACTACTACTACTACTACTACTACTACTACTACTACTACTACTACTACTACTACTACTACTACTACTACTACTACTACTACTACTACTACTACTACTACTACTACTACTACTACTACTACTACTACTACTACTACTACTACTACTACTACTACTACTACTACTACTACTACTACTACTACTACTACTACAAAATTAATTATTATTGTTATTAATAAATACAATAAAAAAATATTTAACTACTGCTAATAAATTTTATTTAAATATTGAAAAATTGAAAAAAAAATTATTTTATTTTTTTTAAATCTAATCTAAATAATAGTAATATTAATTAATTGATATGACATTTAATATATTAATTAATTAAATTAATTACACATAATCAAACGGCTGGATCAATGGCGACCCCTTCCTAAAAGCCATACCCATGTGGTCCATCATCAGTGTCTCACCAGATATATGCATAGCCCGTTTGGCACCACTGCGTACGGCAAACCATAGCGACACAACTGTGTTGACAAATATGACACCCCTATCATCGGGACCGCCGCCGCCACCGCCGCTATAGTTGTTAATTAAATCGATTCCCTGATCGGCCGTTTCGGGTGCCGGCAGTCGGCTGACGGCCAACATATTCTGGCCAATATGATAGTATGAACCGCTACAACAATCGGCCAGTGCAAACACATCGTGATAATAGGACTGGGCATAGGTTATAATATCGTACTGTCCCGAAACGGCTGCCCGTTCCAGATCGTCAAGTGTTTCAATGGGATCCCGGTGCTCGGGTAGGGTTAGTATTGAGTAAAATTTAGCCGAATAAGCTTTCATCAATACCAATGATATTAGAAACCATAGGCACATATAGACCAGTATGACTGGTTGGCTGGTCGGCACACGTATGTTAGCTGTATATTAGATATAATTTATATATATAAATATAATATATTAATTATATATATATATTGTTTGTTTGATAAATAATAGTAAACTAAATAATGCTATTATTATTAAAGTTTTCTAATTAAATAGTTATATAAAATGTTTAAAAATAAGAATAATAATATTTACTAAAATAAAAATTATTAATTAACTTATTATATAATTTAAAAAAACAAAAATAAAATATTTTTTTTAAATTATTTAATATTTATTTTTTTATTATTTTTTTAACATACATTGTTGCAATAGTGCCGCTATTAACGATATGGATATATAGTCGATCAATAGTTTAGGTTTATTAGGAGGAGGAGGAGCACCGGTATCCAATGTATCATCATCATAATCACTACTAGTGGTAGGCATCGCCACACATTTATGGTAGAGGAGGTGCAGGACTACTGTCGATAGTATAAACGATATGGTCATCGATAGCCAAACCATGGGTGCAAACGGCGATAGTGTTATCCATTGACGCGATTTGAGTCCCGGCCGGGTTGAGACAAATGTTAACGGTATCAATAGGTAGGCCCGGCTAAAGTCGACCGCTTTCGAGCGCTCGTATGTACGGGTCAGATCACATATGGACAGATCGGCTGTCTATAAGTTAAATACACACCCAACCCATCCATCCCACACCCCCACCGAAAAAAATAATAACTATTATGGTTACACGTATAATAAACGTATGCGTATTTATGATATATATACCTTATTGTATAGGTGTCCAACACTACCCGACCATGTGCCCGTCAGGTTATCATAGCTACCCCAGCTTTGATTGGCATACATCAACTGGTAGGTGAAATTGAATTTCCTGCTCAACAAATTGATCATGGCCAATTCTATTGAATAGTGTTCGATAAATTTATTTTCACCAAGATAATCAAAATCGCAATAGGGTAGATCCTAATACATGTATGATTAATTTTTTTTTAGTTAGAAATTGTTTTTTTATTTTTTTATTATAGATAATATAACTAATAATTTAATAGTAAATAATTATGTATTTAATTTATTTAACAATAAAACTACATATATACAGTATATATAATATTAAATATATATATATATACAGTATATATATATATATTAAATATATATATATACAGTATATATATATATTTGCTTGATTAATAACATTTAGTAAAATATTATTATTATTAAAGTTTTTTAATTAAATTGTTATAAAATGTATAAAAATAAGATTAATAATAATATTAATCAAAATAAAAATTTTTAATTAACTAATTATATAATTTAAAAAAAACAATTAAACAAAAATATGATAATATTTATTAAAATAAAAATTTATATATTTATAGTTAATGAGTTTATAATTTTTCTTAAAATATTATTTTTTTATAAATTTTAATTAAAAAGTTATAATTATTTTTTTTAGAAATATAAATAATCGATTTATTATTATTATTTAAAAAAACAAAATATTTACCTTGTTAACCGATATTATTAGTTTAGTATTGTTCAATGTACATTTACTACTAGTAAGTGCATTGCATGTACCAAGTTGATTATTAAATAATATACCCTGATACAATTGGCAACCGTATAGTACGGGATTTAAATAGCCGACATCGACTAGGTCATTTAAATTTATGGTCCGTACACAAACAACGTAACATCTAAATTCTGGGAAATTTCTAATCAAATATTCCCTAATAATTGTTTCCAATAATTTTTGATTACAATTTTCGATAACAAAAACAATATTAACATATAGTGAAAATTGATTATTAAAAAATTTTACGGAAAAATCATTAATTATTGTTGGATTAGTTAGTGATAAAAATAAATTAAAATTTTTCTGATCCAATATATTTGATTTAATTAAATAATTATTGAATATTTCAACATTTTCAAATTGATAATTTTTTGAAATACATTTTTTAAAATTATTAGTATTATAACTATTAAAATATTCACTAATATTTGTATTATTGAAATAACTATTATTTGTTTTGATAGTAAACAAAATATTTTGTTGTTGATTTTTTTGACAAATTTCATGAATAGTTTTATCAAAACTAACACAAAAATTTATAAATGACATACTATTTGTTGTTTTTAATAACAATAATATTATTATTATTGTTATAATTGGCAAAATAATACTACTATTATTATTGAAAACCATGAACTTTTAATAATTTTATTTATTTATTTAGTTTTAAAATATTTTTTTGTTTAAAATAAATAATTTTATAAATAATACTTAATAACTACAATAATATAACATAATAGTTATTTGAATGAAAAAAATTATTAGATATCTATAATAAAATAATTAACACAAATAATTTATTGTAAAAATATTGATTTTCATTAAAAATTTATATATATATATATTTGCTATATATGTTTGTTATTGTTGTTTATATATATATATATATATATGTAAATTCGTGTTTAAGTACAAACTCATTGATAGTATTATTTAATCGGAATATTTTATATTTTGTTTTCAATCATTAACTATAAATAAAAATATTGTTATTAATTTTAACGATTAAATAACATAACACACACATACACACACACACACAAAAACTATAATTATTGGATCAAATTATTTGAATACTACAAAACTAATCATTAATATTGATATACAGTATATATATATATATATATATATATACTGTATATATATAAATATATATATATAATACTAAATACTATTATAATTTGAATATACAGTATAATAATATATGTAATAATATTTTTAATAATAGACATGAATTTCTATAGAATAATTTATATAACAAAAATATACATGTACATATTTATCTTTTTATAAAAATATCAATAAATATTAATATTATTTTTATTTTTTGTAAATTGTAATATGTTTTAGTTGAATTAAATTTATACTTTTATTAGGGGATTTTTTTAATATGTAAAATAAATTGACAAAAAAATAAAGTTTTTTTTATAAAAATATTAATTATTATTTTACATTAAATTAGTAGACTTTACAGATAATAATAATAATAATATTTAGATAAAATATCTAAAATTAATTAATAAAATTAAAAGTATAATTAAACAAAAACGAAATAAATAAATAAATTGATATTAAAAACTATAAATAAAACTTAAAAAATATTATTCATTAATTTTACCGTATAGACCCGCATATAGCCCCCCTGACGGTTTTTAAAAATTTTAAAATCAACATTTGGTAGGGGGCTATTTTTCACATATAGCCCCCCCTACTGGGGCTATATGTGAAGTCGTGGGGGAAGGAACGATTGGGGAAAGGGTTACATATAAAATCGGTCTAATAAATAAAAAAATATGTAATGATCTGTAATAAGCTATGATTGTTATACGGATTATGTATTTAAGTAACAAAGCATTTAAATACAGTATAATAGCATTGAATTGAAAAATTATTTAAAAAACTTAAAATTTACAGTTTATTATAATTAATAGTTTTAGTTTAGACTTTACACTGACCGGTCAATAGATGGCATGGGGGTATATACACATTCAAAAAAAACTACAATATTTTCAATAGTGGGGCTATTTGTGATTTCATTCAAATCAACTTTTGGTGGGGGGCTATTTTTCACTTATTGCCCACATATAGCCCCATATGGCCATGGGGGGCTATTTGCGGGTTTATACGGTACATTATATTTAAAATAATTTATAAAATTACTAATTGTTACCAAATAACTAATAAACAATATATTTTAATTGTATATATTTAAACAATATATACTTAAATAGCAATTTAACTAACAATTAATTAACTTAACAATTATTATTATTATTATTAATCATTACTTTCTAATATTATTAAAATATTAATTTTTAATTTTTTTTTTTAAATAATAAACATTTATTTTTAAAAAAGTACAGTAAATTTACTAAACAATTAATTTATGACAAAAATATTAATTCATTTTGTTTTTCGAGAGAGAGAGAGAGAGAGAGAGAGAGAGAGAGAGAGAGAGAGAGAGAGAGAGAGAGAGAGAGAGAGAGAGAGAGACAGAGAAATGGATGCAACGGACGGACAGACGGCATCACTCCTAGTCATCAAACGGCGGTAAACCAAACACTTCGGGACGAAAATCCAGCAACGAATCCAACGTAATGGTCGGTGAGGCCATCGATCGGGGAACTTCACGGGCCGGAACCCATACCACTTGACAACCGGCACCCATACCCGATCGGACACCTGCTGGTGAATCTTCGAACACCAATACGTTGGCCATTGACTGGGGTTTGGATGACCGAAACCTAGTGACTGCCACCTCATAGGATTGTGGATCAGGTTTTCCGCGTTTGACATCGGGATCATCGGAACAAATCAATATATGTTCAAACAATTTGAACAATTCCTGGTGATCACGGGTTTTCATTTCAAACGTATGCCGTTTAGAACTGGTAGCTATAGCTATGGGCACCCGATTCAGGTGCAGGTGTCTAACCAATCGTTCGGCACCCGGCAAAAATGGTACCTGATCAAATACATTGTAGTACTCTTTGTTCAATTCCTCTATATACTGGTCCGGTGTTATTGGCAATCCTAGTTCCCGGACTACCAGTTCAGCTTGGTCATGTTGTGTTGTACCAATTACTCTAACTATAGATAGATAGATATTATAAATAAAATCTACTAGGTTAAAATTAAAAAATAATTT
>NW_026533215.1:155000-182500 GCF_028296485.1 Oppia nitens | reverse complement strand
AGGGCCGCAAAATATATGTGTTTGACTTTGATATCGAAAAGGGAACGTTATGTAAGTAATTATTTTTTTTATTATAAATTAATTTAAATCTATTATAATTATTATTTAAAATTAATATTATTTTTTTTTAAATCTTATTTTTAACTATTATACTGTATTTATTTTTATTAGTCTTATAATTATTATTTTATTTTATACTATTAATAATTAAAATTTCATTCATAAATTAATTTTAGTTTCAAAATTATTATTATTTTATTTGTATCAATTAATTATTTACTTTTTATATACTAATAATAATAGCCAACAAACGTGTACTGATTGACGGCGACAACAGTACCGACATCACTGTCAACGACCATCCGGATGGCCTGACTCGCGACAAACAGGGCTATCTATGGTCGGCATCGTATGCCGGCGGCCGTGTATTTCGTGTCGATCCGCAAACCGGTGACGTCATCGACTCGATAGCCATACCCTGTCCGCTGGTTACTACACCAGTGTTTGGCGGACCAAACTTTGACCAAATGTTGATTACGACTGCCTATAAAAACTTTGGTCCCGACCAGCGGACACAGCATCCGACCTGCGGTCAAACCCATCGAATAACTGCCATTAATTCGAAAGATTTTGTCGGTACTGTCGACTATCGGCCCAAACTGTAATACTAGCTACCGTTGCCCTCAAAAAACAATAATAACAACTATATTAACTAATTTTTAGATATAATTAATATAATAAATTTTTTTTAATCAAATTTAATATATTTTATTACCATAATTAAGAAAAATAAATAATGTCTATTATATATAGGTATTATAGATTAATATAATGTATTTTATTTTTATAAAAATAATAGTAATAATTAAAATAAAATAATTAATACCATATAAGTATTATTTTTTTTAATTGATAAGATAATAATTAATTTTTGCACTTATTTTTATAATTTTACAATAACAAAAAATTAAAATTTTATTTTTATGAAATTAGACAGATGCTGGTGAAATATTATCTAAAATAAATACAATAATATTAAAAATAATTGATATTAATAATATTATTTTATTTATATAAAAATAATCAATTTAGTATATTTTTTATATGTATATTATCTGAAAACATAAATAATATTTTCACGACTTCCTGAAAGGAATACGTATATGAATTCTATAAGTCTGTCTGTCCCATTCGAATCCAGGCTCAGCTACACATTTTTTTATTTTTTTTTTATTTTTTTATTTATTGTTTATTTTTAAGCAAAAAAAAAAACAAAATGGTGTCCAATAATTAATAAAAAAAATTTTTTTGAATTTTTTTTGAATTTTTTTTTGAATTTTTTTAAATGTTTTTTGAATGTTTTTTTGAATTTTTTTTGAATTTTTTTTTTGATTTTTTTTTGAATTTTTATTTAAATTTTTTTAAAGTTTATTTTATCAAGAACATAGACAAAATTGTGTCAAAATTTTTAAGTTTAGATTTGTGTAAATTACTAATTAAAATTAAAAAAAAGTAAGTAAATTTCATATATTTAAAATGTTTATTTTAAATAATAATGTTAAATAAATTAAAAAAGTACTTGTTTAAAATGAACAATTTTATTAAATTAATTAGTATAGAATTATGTGAAAAATTAAAAATTGAGTAATAAAAAATAATATCTTGCTAGTACTTTTCCATAAACTCTTACGTAATAGTAAGTGTAGTACGTTTATAGTAATTTTCCATGAACTTTGATGTCATAGTAATTGTCGTAATTTTCTTGTATTTTTCCATGAACTCTGAATACACAGTAAGTGTCATACATTATTTGTAGTTTTCAATGAACTTTGATGCATATGTGTCGAACTTTACTTGTAGTTTGGTTTGACTTCAGACGCAGAATGTGTCGAACTTTAATTGTATTTTGGTTTGACCTATGATGTATAATACGTTTCGAACATTACATGTAATTTGGTTTGACCTCTGATGCATAATAAGTGTCGAACTTTACTTGTAGTTTGGTTTGTCGTGTTGTGCGACTGCTCAGTAGGCTGACAAATTAGTATATAAAGACTGCTATTTCTGCAGTGACCATCATTCAACAGTCTGGCTTGGTTGGCTAAGCATCATCTACAATAGTCAGAGTAAGTTGTTATGACTAATTTATAAATTATTTATTAATTTTTGAATTTATCAACAGATGGCATTAATTGACGAATGCAAAGTATGCTATGACGTAGCGGAGCTGCTGATGTCCGAACTTTTGTGTGAAACATGTGAGCATCACATTTGACAGAGAAGTTTGTACAATGTTTAAGAATGGAGCGTCATAAAGGCTTCATTAAACTTGTTTGTATTGTGTAAACTTTGGGTGGAACTAGAAATTTTGGATGTCATCTTTGACTAAAATGAAGAGTGACAACAGATAGAGATATTGGATGACGAACATCCAGTCCACCAACAATACGTCTTTGAGAATGATTGTATAATCTTTATGCACCAATTGTTCACAACATGTACTATCCGCATCCTACATATTGTTCTTAATAAGAGGAACCAATGTTTGCATAAAACGACGACGATCTTCTGTTTGCACCAAATGAAGATAACATCAGAGTCGAATCTCAAGAGATTGCCACTGACGAGGTCAACAATATTTCACTTCAAAACAATCCATTTATATTTGAAGACGATATTGACTTCGCTTGGGTTAACGAAATCAAGGTATAACTATTGAAGTCATAACAATCGATGACGCTGAAAATGATCTCATTACTTCAAATTTAATGACTTATTTTTTAATATTTTTCGATTTTTGTAATTTAAATATTGTGTTTAACTTATATATAACAATTATAAAAAAGTAAAATTTAACGATACTCTTTTTTTGTCTAAACCAATTTATTTTATGCTTATTAGATTCCTTGACCTCAAAAATGGTTAATTAAATTTTTAAAGTCGGGACTTTGATTGACGAATGTTTGGTGTGCTATGACGTAGCGAAGCTGCTGTTTTTAATTTAAATTTAATTTTTAATTATGATTAGGAATTCGTGTGGAAATGCTTTCTAGCATTCTCAACTGGTTTTATTTTATGTTTTGTTTTAATCAATAACAAAAATAATAAATTACATAAATAAATAATAATTAATTAAATTGTTAATTTAGTAATTATTTTTTTAATACTAAATACTAATAATATATTAATAGATAAATATATATATATATTTTTGTAAATTAAAACATTTAAATTATATAGCAATTTAAAATAAACTATGTTTTATAAAACAACCATATGTTTAATTGGCATATATCTAGTGCAGTCATCATCAGCACTGGTAGCCGCCAGTAGTAGCAAAAAAATACACTATCGGGTAGATGTAGTGGAAACGTTTGCCTCGGATCTGGGCGAAGGTCCGCACTGGGATGAAAAACAACAGGTGCTTTGGCATACAGATATCAATACCTTCCGAGTATGTCGTCTGAATGTTAGCAGCCGTGTGGCCGACTGTCATCAGTTGAGTGATTTGGCAACACTGGTACATCCCTATCCCGATGGCCAGAACCTATTGGTTACACAGCGTAACAAAATGGTTCGTTTGAATTGGCAAACAAAACATGTGGATGTGTTGGCCGAAGTGGCCCCCGAGCTCAAAGGTAGGGAACGGTTCAACGATGGTAAAGCCGACGAAACAGGTAGACTATGGATGGGTACCATATTGAACAATGATAAGGGTGGTATAGTACCCGGTAAAGGTAATCTATATAAATGGGAAAACGGTATGTTTAGCAAACAGGCCACAATGTTTTCGATAACCAACGGTATGACCTGGAGTTACGATAATCGGCTAATGTATGTCAACGACTCCGAAAGCCATAAGATATATGTGTTTGACTTTGATATCGAAAAGGGAACGTTATGTAAGTGTTTTGTTGTTGTTTTTTGAAATTATTATTTTATAATAATTATATTATTATAATAATAGCCAACAAACGCATACTGATTGACGGCTACAACAGTACCGATATTACTGTCAACGACCGTCCCGATGGCCTGACTCGCGACAAACAGGGCTATCTGTGGGCGGCGGCCAATAAGGGTGGCCGCGTGTTTCGTGTCGATCCCAGTACTGGCGATGTTGTCGACTCGATTGCTCTGCCGTGTCCGCTGACCACTACACCGGTGTTTGGCGGTCCTAACTTTAACGAAATGTTTGTGACCACTGCCTACGGTAATGGTGGTCCCGATCAGCGGGCAAAATATCCGACGTGCGGTCAAACACATCGGATTACTGCCGTAGACTCGGATGAATTTGTAGGCACTGTTGACTATCGGCCCAAACCATAATACCGGTGCTCATATCTTATTAACAATATTATTGAAAAATATTACACATTTATTATTATTATTTTTTTGTATTCAATTAATAAATTAAAAATTTCTGTTTATTATTAAAAAAAAAATAATTTATTTTTTTTTTGTATATTAGAAATAATAATAATTATCACTATTAGATAACTTATATTTGTTTTAACATTAAAATGTTGTTATAATAACTTAATATTAAACAATATTATTGTTATTATTACACAATATATCATTTATATCACAATTATATATAATATACTGTATATATATATAAGTATTATATAATTATTTAGTTTCACATAATTTATATCACACTCATTATAATAGATAATTTAGAAAAAAATAAAAAATATATTAAAAATTCACACTTTTTTAAATAATTATTTTTTTTAGATATTTTAATTTTTAAAAATTGATTCACAAAATGTAATAATAATACTAATAATTAGACTAATAAACTGTATTAATGATAATTTTAATGTCAATGATGATGATGTTAGCACTACTACTACTAGATTGGGCACAAATTCCGTATGATTGGCATCGGTACTATCGGCACCGGTAGTGGTAATATTTTGGCACCCATTGAATTCGGTAGCGTTCAGTGACCATATGTTTGGTTGGTGGACACCACTACCACTAATTACCGGATCCATGCACCGGGCGTTTACTACTCTATCACGGTATAGGTGCCGCTGATCATCCAATAGCAGCCACGCTATACTACAGTCACATTTGATGGCATTCCCAGTCATATCGATCACATTTGACGGATTAGTACTGATAAACGGCCGATAGGTATGAGCCTCGAGTCGAGTAATATTATTGTAACCCAAACGCAAACTAGTAGGCCGTTTGGTATGTAGAAAACTACCCGTTTCTAGGCTACCGGTGCTCAACTGATTCGATTCTAAGTCAATGGTCAACAACACGCGGTGCGCGCTAGTAGTAGTAGAGTCAAAATCAAACGCGTGTGCCTCAACACGTGCCAAACGATCGGTACGTACACGAACCCACTGCAAGTTGCTTAGCTCGTAGAAGGCATAGTTGGGTATTGTCGACACACGCGGGGCCTGTAGGCTGAGCACCTGGAGCTGCGATTGCGGTCCTCTGGCTGCCGTACTAAACAGGGCAAAACTGGGCAGTGCCCGGAGCTCAGGTAGTTCCAAATGTATTTCTCTGGCATTAACCAGACTACTTAATGCATCAAACAATTGGGTAACATGATTGCGGCCCAGCTGACTCTGGCCCTGGACGCTAAACCATCTAACTGTCCAAACAGTATGATTGCCAAAAACTTGGGCATTCAGTTTGGCCAGTCGTCTGGCATTTGAAATCGTTATATTTTCGAACATAATCTCCGAAAACATATTGTCATCCCATTCCTCGATCAGTGAGTTCTCGAATATAAACTGTTGAAAGTGTCGGTCACTTTCCTGTCCGCTATCAATGTCGGCACTCACAAGTAGGTGTGCACTGAGATCGGCAAACACGTGCCTCAAGCTATACCACTCGCGATGATCGGCGCACGTAATAACCGTATTGTGTCGGCACCGGCACGGCTCCAATATCCTCTCGTCAAGCGGACAGCGGCCGGTGCTAATTGACGGTATTTGGATGACTGAGCCGATTATGACAATAATAAGCAAATAATAATAATAATAAATGATTGCAAATAATAATGTCTTGAAATCACTTGCGGATGACATATATATACTGTACAATAGATATATAATTATTAATGTCTTGAATGTCTTTATGTTATGATAAGCTGATGAATAGATTTATAGGTTTAGTCTATAGATATTATAGATATATATATATATATATATATTTATATATATATAAGCAGACAAATGATTAATGTTAAGTGTTTTATACTGTATGTAATAAAATTGCTTTTATCTATACTGGTATTATACCGTACATATCAATATTATATATATATATATATATATATATATATATATATATATATACTAAATATATATACTAAATATATACAGTATATACCGTATATATTGTATTTTTTTGGCAAATCAATAAACAATTTATTATAATAATGGGCACTATTATGTAAAATCATGTACAGTATAGTACCGTATAGTAGTAAATACTATATAAACTTTATATATAAGTTTACGTATCATACAAATACAGTGTATATGATAGTCATATATTGGTATATAATCTTATATATATATATATATATATATATATATATTGAATAATGTTGTGTTTTTTTGATAGATATTTTAATAGAGTAACCAATAACAAAAATATTTAAAATTAACTTTATGTATAACAAAAAATTAACATGTATAATAATTTCATAGTAAAGTTAACTGTATTAAATTAGATATCAGTTAATTACTAATTCACAAAATAATTGTTGATAACTCTAACTTACTAAAGTACTAGTTAGGATAAAATAATTAAAATGTAAACAAATTTTTTATAATTTTCAATATTTTTGTATAACTTACTTAAATATATCTAATAAATTTTCAAAATAATAAACAAAACAAAAATTTATAAAAAAATTGAATATACATTTATATATATTTTTTAAAAAACAAACTAAAATTATAACAATAATATAATAATAATAATTATTTAAAAAAACAATTCCTGTACTGTTGGTCACTCTAATTATTTAATATACAATATATATATATTGTATATTATAATAAAAGTCTAAGCGATTGGAAAGTTATATTTTACCCTTAAATAGGTTTTTTTTTATTTCCCACTACTCCTATCAAATTATGACAACTATTTTTTTATTATTCAAAATCTGAGACCCATTGCCTTCAACACACACTCACACACACACACACACACACACATATACACACACATACACACACACACACACACACACTCACACACACACTTGCATATTATGTTAAAAATATGATAATTTATTATTTTATATATAGTTTATATGATATAAGTACCTAAATATTACTTTAATATGTTAAATAGGATTTATATTTATATCTATTATATTAAATACTCTACTATTAGGATACGTTTATTATTATTTTATTTTATTATTTGAAAGATGCAAATTGAATAGATAAAAAAATTAATTTATAATTTTAATAAATTTAAAAGTCATAAAATAAAGTTTTCAAAAAATTAAATTGTGTATTTTTATATAACTTAAATAATTAATATTTAATATATTAATTTTAAAAAATCTTACCTATTATATATTATAATAAAAATGTTATCATTATTATGTAGATTAATCACAATAAAAATATATTAATAAAATAATACTTAAATAACACTTATATTATTTGTTATTTAAATATATTATTAATTTTATTAACACTTAAAATTATAAAAATTAATTAATTAGATTATTTTTTAAAAATAAATATACAAATAATTACTAGTATATATATATTTAATTAGTTCAAATATTATATGATTTTTTTATTTGAAAAAATATATTGAAAAAAAAACTTTTATTTTATTTTTTTTCACTAAACTCTGTATTTAATTAATAATAAGCAAAATTTATTGGCGGTGTCTGTCATTAAAACGTGTTTCACACTTAATATTATAGTAATTGCTGTATAATATATATACACTAATAATTATATAGATATACAATATATAACTTTATATCATATATATATAATTAAAGTTGATATTTAAACACTTTATATCACTATTTTACTGTAAATATTATTTATACAATTTTTATTGATTAAATCAAAAATAGCGATATTTACTACATATACAGTATTATAATAATAACTTTAATTTTAATTTAAAAAAAATTGATTCACTTGTGTTTAAATAGACAGACACTTAACAATACACACATACACGCAAACATACAAACAAATAGTTATAATACTACAATATATACTATATATACTGTACTTACATATACACACTATTAGTTAGTTATATACTGTATATTGATTTTTGTATTTATTTTACCCCAAAATAGTAAAGTGTTTTATATATTAATATAACAATATATTTACTGATACTGACAGTAGTCAACACAACAACAACAACACCAAAGCTAACACAACACAAACACCCACTGTATGGACAGTTAGTTAGAAAGAGTTAGTGAAAGAGAAATCAGATCCCAAAATGCCATAATTTACAGACCAAACTGAACTGTACTGTACTTTACTACTGGTGCTGACGATTGTTACTAACGATTGGCAGAACATGTAGAGAGAAAGAGAGAGAGAGAGAGAGAGAGAGAGAGAGAGAGAGAGAGAGAGAGAGAGAGAGAGAGAGAGAGAGAGAGAGAGAGAGAGAGAGAGAGAGAGAGAGAGTATGTACTGTAGGTTTTCATGGAACGGTAGGTAACAAAATTCTACTAAAACTGGGATGAATTAGGATAGGGATGACCTACATATGCGCATCAATGATAGAAAGAGAGAGAGAGAGAGAGAGAGAGAGAGAGAGAGAGAGAGAGAGAGAAATTGTCTATTTCTATGGACTTTAAGGTTTAAAGTCATATAAATATTCCTAATATATATATAATACTAAATATATTAAAGAATATTCTGTTATATTTTATTAGACTATATTATAGATACTATTTAGTAGTAGTACAGTATATTCTGTAATATTAATTAATATACAGAATATTGTATTGAAAACAAAAATTAATTTAATGAATCGTTCATTTGTAAAAATTATTTATTTTTATTTATTATTAGTATTATTTTGAGTTAAAATGAAGGTTATAAATAATTAATTTTAATTAACTAATTTGATTAAAATAAATATTTGATTTATAACTTTTTTTTATATAAGTAAACAAATTAGTGTATTATTTTATTTTATTATATAATTAGTTGAAAACATTTAAATTTTTCGTATTTTTTTTGTTTTTGTTTTATTTTGATTTTATTAAATATTATAAATATTAATTTATTTGTTTAAGTATTTGTGTAAAGTATTATAATTAAACAAATTATTGTTATTTATATTTTTTATTAATTATTTAATTCAGTTAAATATTATACAAACAAATAGACAAAAAAAAAACATTAATAGATAAAAAAAATCACAGAATCTAAATACTTTATAATAAGTTTTTTTTAAGTCAATTTAAATAGTAAATTGTTTCATAAAATAACAATATGTATAAATAAATAAATATAATTTTTAAAAATTATATAATATTTTATGACAAACAGTATTGCATTTTTTAAAATAAATAATTAATAATAAAATTATTTATTTAAATATTTTACCCCAAAAAATAAAATTAATAAATAATTAGTTAATATTATTAGTATTCAATTTGAAAGTTAAATATTTGACAATAAATTGATAACTATTATCACATTTAACATTATTATAATTATTAGTATTATTATTATTAATAAATTCTTGAATCTCATTACTAATATCTGACTTATTGATAGCCCAGTCCTCCCAATTGTCTAACAATTGGCTACAATGGTTAGCATTGCCAGATGATACGGATCTCCAGTCGTTTAGTTTCATTGGTATCAAATAGTTTTCAAATAGTTTAACAAATTTATATAAAATATCATAATTTTTTGAATATAATTGTGCTATTTGTTGACGAATCCTATAAAAACAAAAAAATATATATAATAAAATTAATAAAATATTATTATTAAAAAATGTTAATTTTTAAATAAAAAATTCTAATAATAATAATAATAAGATAACTATAATATAAAATATATAACTAAAACATTTGAAAAATTGATTAATATTTTCTATTATTAGCTAATTTAATATAAATAAACATAAATATTTCAAAAATATATTATATAAATATTTATTTTAAAAAACACATACATGTCATCCATATATTGTATATCATTATCAATGGAAAAGTCCAGTAGTTTTTCGCCAATTTCGGCCACACTTTTAGTATCAATATTTTTGTCGTAAACATAACTGACACCTACACCACCACCAACACCAGTACCTCTACTATCACTATTTGTATGACTATTATTATTATTATCACCACCACCACCACCGACACCACTACTACAACTACTATAGCTAGAGCTACCAGTGCTACTACTGTTGCTACTACTGTACGGAGCCGTCCTATTAAGCATAGTTGACATATTAAGTGCTCGACTCGGATCGTACAGAGTGGCCAGTCCAAAATCACACAGTTTGACAAAACGGCCACCACCACTATTACCGTCACGGGCACGGGTAGGCTGATCGGCCAGTAATATATTATCGGGTTTCAGATCCCGATGAATTACCGGCGGTTCTAGTTGTTGAAGATATTGGACACATTCGGCCACTTCAAGCAACAGCTGACAGCTTAGGTAGTATTCAACCGATGAAAACGGTTGACTACTGTTGTTAGTTGTCGATGATTTGCGACCAAAAATCTTGGGTTTTGCCTGAAGTAGTTGTTGTAGACTTTGGGAACAGTATTCCATACGAATGTATAGCCGCGGACTACTGTTCCGACTGTTGTCTATCCAGGAGCTATAGTAGTGGACAGTGTATGCCGATGACGATGAGGACTGGGAGCTAACCCGACGCAACATTTGTATTTCGCGTGCAATCTTATGTATGTACTCTTCGTTGAGCTCTAGTATTAATAATAATAATAATAATAATTTTAATTAAGTTAAATAATAAATAAATATATATATATTTAAAATTATTAACTATTATTATTATAAAATTATTTTTATAAATATAAAAAAATAAAAATTTTACAGAAAATTCAAATAAATAAATACAGTTATAAAAAATACAAAAATTATAAACTAGTTAAGAAATAAAATTATTTAAAAAATTAAAATTCTAAACAAAATGGCTAAATTAAATAATTAAAAATTAAAACAACAAAATATATTTTATTATTTTTCAATTTTTAAGTTATATAGATAATAAATATTACTATTATTAATTATTATTATATTATTATTATTAATAGAATAAATCAATTACTTATTTATTATTAATACAAACCTTTAATATCAATCTTTTTGATTGCATAATAATTATCACCATGTTCAATTTTGTCGCGCACCTTGTACACTTTGCCAAAATGTCCCGATCCTAATTCAGCTAGCTCATCGTATCTAGTTGAATATCTATCATCATCATTATCAATTTCGACTGAAAAAAATAATAATTTATAATAAAACAACTAATAAATATTTTTTTTTTGAATAATATTATTAATAATAATAACTTATAGTAACTAAAAGAAAATAAGATATTAATTATTAGATTTTCTTTTAATTATTATTCATTATAGATATACTGTATAATACATACCATCTCTTAGTTCATTGATATCAAGTGCACCAGTAATTTGATCCAAACTGTTAGCACTACTATAGTCTGATGACAGTGCCGTCGATGATGAGGACGACGGCCTCCGACTACTACCAGATCCGGAGCCAGAGTTCATCGTCAGTTGGCTATCGTTTTCGTAGAATTCGTCAAACGAACCGAAACCGGTTTGTATGGACTGATTGACCGAATTGGCCAACTGATGGACTCGATTGTCGACCAACTGGGCGGCCACTGCCGACCATCGACGATGACACTGAACGTAGCGTATGTCTTGCGGGTCGACACGCATGTCCAACAATTTCGGCATCAGATGGTGCCGATGCGTACCGACAGTGTTGTTGACGCCGTCCACCATCTCATGATGGGCACCACCGCTGTTGCTGTCATTAATACCGGGCCGCGAACCGCACCAATATATATAGCCTTTGGCTGTAATGAAATAGGTTTCGGTAGCCGAAGGACACACCCGTTCAATGTCAAACAAGTCGACTAGCAGTGTCGGTACGGCCAGAATCGGGTCACTACTGTCCGGTTGTTGGTCACTGTGGCGATGATGATGGCCTAACACATTGAAGCCGTTGTCGCCCCAACTGAACACACGGCCATCAGTGGTCAACGCAAATGACGAGTGATAATCATTGCAATAGACGGCACGTATTTTGCACGTGTGCTCTGTTTTAGTGTTGTCGGCACCGGTAGTTAATTCGGTCGTATTGATAGGGAATACCAGTTCGCACGGTTGCGACGAATACTTTTCCGTCCGCAACAAAAGTCCCGAACCCAACTGACCAGAGGTATTACAGCCCCAGCTGTAAACCCGGCCCGCGGTAGTCAAAGCCAGCGCGTGATACGCACCGCACGCTATCTGTTGTACGCGTTTGGTGTCGTCGTCTAAAAAGTAGTCGACTTTTTTCGGTTGCAAATAAATATCGCATCCCGTCTTTTCACGGGCCAGTTGGCCATAACTATTGTGTCCCCAACTGTATAGATAGTGATCGCTGTCGATGGCCAGCAAAAAATCCAGACCATTGACCATCAATTGTATTTGTTTGCCGGAAAGCTCGGGTATGGCCACTGGTTGTGACCATTGCGGTCGATTGTGGCCCAATCCTAGGGAACCGTTAGCATTGGCACCGATACCGTAACAGTGGTCTGTGTCGGTAATGAAGACAATATTCTGGCCGTTGTTGTCCTCAAATGCGTGACACAAACGGATGATCTGCTGCTGAGTCGTCGTCGGCATTGATTTCGGTCCCGTTTCGGACCGGTTTTCACAATGATTTTTGCATATTTGATACAATTTTATTAGTGAACACATGTTTAATATTAAATTAAATTTAAATTAAATTTTTAATAATAATAATACTGTTATAGTATTTAGTAATAAAATAATTTTTTTTTTGTATTTTGTATTACTAAACACACAACAAGAAAAAAACTAATTAATTAAATAATTAAATTTAATTGCAAACAAGTTTATTAAAAAGTTTATTATTATTATCGTAAAATCTATTATTTAAAAATTAACTATAAAACTGTAAGTTTATTATTATGAATTGTAAAAAATAAAGTTATTATTATAAACAATTCAATATATATACGACATATACTGTACAGAATATTCTGTAAGTTTTATGTGTTTAGTATTTTTTTTATATAATTATTTGTAAAATATTTATTACAATTTGTATCACTAAAATACTTAACTAAAAAACACTTTTTTAACAATAAGTTTCTTATATTTATATAATCATATATTATTCAGCTTATTGATGAACTTTAACTTTTATAATGAAAATTATTTCATTATATAAATAACAAAATTGCAAATACAAAATAATAGTGATGCAAATCGCGTTTTTAGTTGGTTTGCAATTTTATTATTATTATTATTTTACTGTATATATATGTGATCACAACATCAATAGTACTAATAATAATAATAAAATACAATAATATACTGTTGTATATGTATAATAGTAATCATATACTGTAGAAAACATCAGTTAAATGTACTTAAGTTTTGTTTTTAAAAGTGTGACTCAACTGTATTTACGAGATAAATGACTTGTAAAACAAAATTTTGTTTTCATGTAGTAGTCTATGTGTATGTGTGTGTGTATGTGTGTGTATATATGTATGTGTGTGTATATATGTATGTGTGTGTGTGTATGTATGTGTTGTTTTTTTCTGGGGAACTATATGTTACACTATATGATGTGCAATATTTCCGCAATGTTTTTCATATACAATACAATATACAGTAAATATATATATCTCATATAATTCAATATAAATGTGATATTTTTAAACATATTAGAAAATTTTAATGGGGATATGTTTTGGTTGGGGTTAGGGTTTATTTTTAGACAATTTTTTTTGCTGACAATTTTGATGTGATTTTGACTACCAGTGCGTCTCAGATAAATAAGATTACATATATATATAAATAATACTGTATTATTAATTGTTGTAATAATACTGTAATAATAATAAGGAAAATCTCATTTTCAGACTACATCAACAAAATAAAACAAAACTAAATAAATACAGAATATTCTGTATATACAAACAAATTCTACTGTAATTAATATTTATTTTTTTGATGATAATTACTGTTACAAACACATTATAATCATTATTATAATTATTATAATATAGCATTTTTATATACAGTACAGTAGTATATATATATATATATTTAAAATGTTTTTTAAAACTTTTTTTTTTAAATACATTAACCCCAACAACAACAACAACAAAAATTATATGTAATATAATTTTGCATATTTTGCAGAAAATCCCCCCCCCCAAAAAAATTATGTTCACAAAATAAATTATGACTAATAAATCAAATAAATATATTTAGTTTTAATAATAAATATGTTTTTTGAAAACTTTTTTACTGTATTTAAATGTTATATCAATATTACTGTAAAATATTGGTATAATTGTAATAAATATTTTACAGTGAATTTAAATAAGTCATGAAATTATACACATATTTATCATTCAATTATTTATTAATGTATTTAAAATATAAATTGAAATTACTTTTTAATTATTATTATATTTAATAATTCCAAAAATATATTTCAAAAATTTATATTATTAATTGAATTAATAATAAACTAAATTGAAATTTCTATAATATATATATCGTATATACTATTAACTATTCATTTATTTTTTTTTAAATATAAATTTGATTTTATTCAAAAATATATGTAATAATATACTGTATAATAATAATATTTTTTGTATTATTATTACAATCAATCATAAATGTTGTTTACATTACATTAAATATGAATTTTTTGACTGACGCTAAAAAAATTTTATTCAAAAAAAACTTATTTAAAAATAGAATATTTATTTATTTATTTTTTTTGCTAACAGATAAATGTTTTGGCAATATATTATCAATTTATTAAACACACTTTTTTTCTAAAATAAAAAATTTATGAAAACAATATTTACATTAGTTAACTAATAATAATAATAATAATAATAATAATGGTAATCATAATAAAAAATTTTGAAAAAATTGGCAAACATGTCTGTTTACAGTGTCTAAACTTTACATAGAGTCAACACATACACTTACACTTACACACACACACACACACACACACACACACACACACACACACACACACACACACACACACACACACACACACACACATACATACATACATACATACATATACACATACATTCACATGCATGCATGCATATATATATATACACACACACACAAACAAATACACACACACATATATATATATATACATAGCTATACTACTCTCTCTCTCTCTCTCTCTCTCTCTCTCTCTCTACACCCTAACCTTGTATATGCATATATGGTTATCATTGCACAGTTGTCTTCAAAACTCATAGATTTAATGCATATTCCGTGTCTTCTCTCTCTCTCTCTCTCTCTCTCTCTCTCTCTCTCTCTCTCTCTCTCTCTCTCTCTCTCTCTCTCTCTCTCTCTCTCTCTCACTCTCTCCTCTAATCTTAGTCATACCTAACTACTAAAAAAACCAATGTTGTGTTAAAAATAATACATTAATAAACAGTACATCGAAATCAAATGAAAACTTTTTTTTGTGTGTTATTATTATTAGTATTATTCAATAAATATTGATATGCTTTCTTCCACTACAATACCACACATACAATACAATGTAATGTTTGTTTAGTAAATTAAATTGTTTTTTTTTTCATACATGTATAATATATACAATACATATTTACGTATTAGTATTATTGAATATTATTATTATTATTATCTGATTGAAATTATTGAACTTAATCAATGACTACTACAACAAAACAACAGGAAAGTTATGTAGTCTACTCACTAACACCCGATCCCTTTCCCGATGACTACACCACTGTACAGGTAGTCGGCGGCAGCGGTAGTGGTGACGGCAGTGGCCGTCAATATGACTTACGTGACAAACATTTTGCAACAACTATTTGTAAGTGATTTTAAATATTTCAATAAAAAAGTCAATTTCTAATGTTTTGTTTAAAAAAATAGTTATTATTTTAAATTATTATTTGGTTTTAATACTGTATATTGTATTTATTAGTATAATAAAAAAATATATATAAATCAAATAAATTGATATACAATTATTACTTACTTATATAATACATATAATTAATTGATAAATTGATAAAACATCTGTATTATTATCATATGTATATAAAAATAAAACAATTACATTATTTATGTCAATTATATACATATCTAATTAATTAATTAATTCAATAATAAATTGTTAGGAAAATGTTAATATATTCCGGTATAATAATAATCATTTAACTGATAATAATAATTATTATTATTATCTAAAATATATTTATTTACTGTAATCATTAGTACTATAGTATATATTAATAATAAAAAAGTTTAATTAATAAATTATTATCATTTTTATTAATTAATTATTAATAATACACAATAGGTTTGTCAACAATCATAGCGTCGGTAGTATTGATTTGTCTATGGTTTCTATTGGGTGCGGCATTTGGCTACATATTAATGATTATACTACTTGTGCTGATAGTCATGTTAATCATAGTCTATTGGACCCGACGTCCGGCCATATTGTTTCCAACATTTAGGACATCATCCCAGTGCACATCAGTAAAGTTTCCCAATACCTATGCCATGCATGTACTACCTGGGCCTCAGTTACCCCATGTTTATAATAATAATAATAATAAACAAAATAGTAATTTGGTTTACTATCCATATCCAGCTCCCGGTGCCGCTACATATGCTACTACTACTAGTACTAAACAATATGATACTAAATGTAAAACTACTGTTTGATAGTTTGACCATGTTTATTTTATAATTATTTATTTTTTTATTTTCCTATAATTATCTTTATTTGACAATAACTTAATTATTTTTAAAAAATTATTTTTTTTTAATTATTTTGATTTATTTTTTTGTTATAATAAATATTAATAACAATTTTTTTGTAATAATAATGATATAAATAATAATATTATATATAGACTGTGATTGTTTATAAATTGTTGATAACATTATAATTATTACTAATTATTGTTTAATAAATAAATAAATAAATAAATAATAGTTAAATGAGAGTAAAATTTAATTAACATTTTAATAAATTAATCAAAATAAAAATTTATATTTGTTTAGTAAACTAATGCTAAAGTTAATGTTGTTATTGTAGTATATTTACTGTAAAACAAAAAGTTATTTTATCTAAATTTTATTTTACTTGTTTTCCCCTCTATTTTTGTAGATATAATTATTATAATAACAATAACATCATCATCATCATCATCAACAACAACAAAACTATTATACAGTATATATATATACTGTATTTAAAAATAATAAATTATTTTTAAACGTATCAATTAAATTGTGTTGTTTATAAATATATATATATATATATATATATATATATAGTATATAAAGTAAGATATGTTATCTAATACTAGTAATTATAATACAAGGAATAACAATAGGATCTAATAATATTGTATTATAATATAATAATTATACCAAAAAATTCAATTTATCTAAAAAAACTGTAATTGTTTTCTAATATTTATCTAATAATAAAATATATTATATATAAGTGTAATTTATTAATAGGTTTTTTTATTTGTTAATTAATTTGTTATAAAAGTTAATAAATCAATTTTTTTTCATTAAAAAGTAACTTTTACTTTAATATGTCCTTATAAACATACTAATATTTATTATTATTTTCAAATATATATAATATATTTAAAAATATCTCAATTGTTTAATTACAGTTTGTAAAATTTAAATAATAATAATATAAAATAATAAAATATTTATTTTAATTTATAACTAATTAATTATTTATAGATTATAAACTTTATAATATAAAGTTATGAAAAATATATAATTTTTTACACATTAAGCAAATTGTATAAAATTTTTAAAATATTTATATATATATATAATTTATTCGTTTAAAAAATTTCTAAGAAAAAAAATAAATAGAAATTTTTTGCCAAAAATAAAATATTAAAAAAACAATTTTTTTCACTAACAAAAACATACTGCCATTGAAATGATAAATAAAAAAGTATTTTTGATTTATTTATTTTGTTGCATAAAATAACAATTGCTATACAAAATTCAATATTGAATTGAATTGAATTGAATTTATTTATTTATTTTTTGTTAAAAATTTTCACTAATCTTACAAATAAATAGTTAGAGAGAATATTCTATAGAAATGTAACATAAAATAGATGTTTTAATTAATTTATTTCTTTATTTGTTTCATTGATTTTTTTGTTACTAATTGCTTGTAAATAAATTACTGCATATTATTTATTATTATTTATTTTATTTCTAGTTAAACATTACAACAACAACAACAAAAATAATATATAAGATTATATTATACAGTGTATACATTATACAGTATAAATATATTATAGTATTATACAGTACACATACAAATTTAGTCATTATAACAACAAATTGCATTAAATCTTTTTATAAGATTAACCGCAAACACACACACATATACACATACATACACACACATACATACATACATATATACATACACACAAACATACATATATGCACACACATAAACACATACATACATACTCACATACACACACATACATACACACCATACAAACATACATACATACATACATACATACACACATATACACACACATTCATACACACACACACAAACACATTCATACACACACACACACACACACACACACACACATACATACATATATACATACACACAAACATACATATATGCACACACATAAACACATACATACATACTCACATACACAAACATACATACACACCATACAAACATACATACATTCATACATACATACACACATATACACACACATTCATACACACACACACAAACACATTCATACACACACACACACACACACATACATACATAAACACATACATACACACACACTCTCATACATACACACACACACACACTCATACATACACAACGATTGTAGCATTTAATAACATTAATAACATTATCAATAATTGTTTACAACCCATATATAACAATAATAATAATACTATGAGATATATTTATGTATAAAATACTTTAGATTAAATACATATATTATATACAATACATTATGTATGTCCTCTCAGTCATTAACTAACTAACTTGCCTTCAATACTATATTTTCTTAAGGCATTTAATCACTCACTCACTCACCCACTCATTCAATCAGTCATTCATTCACCCACTCGTATGAAAAGTGTATTATTATTATTATTATTATTAGAATCAGTATTAGTATTATTATTATTAACATTAGATTGCATTTATTGATTTTAGTATTATAGTGTCTCCAATAATGATTCAATGTGTGAATGTATATATATTTAGATGTATATATTATACAATTTCAATTTTCCTATTATATTATAGTACACACACACACATATATATATATATATATATATAAAATGTAATTCACATAATGTTAGGCAATTGTTGTGTACAACACATTGTCTACTTATGTATTGACATTATTTAACACACAATAAAAAATGTGACTTACATTTTATATAATCAGTACCATCATATTATATGGCCATATATATATTGTTATATATATACAATATATTATATAAAGTATATATATATATATATATATACCGGTATTGTTATAATATTATTATTAGTATTATTACACATATCCTGTATTGTGACACTAAAAAATAAATTCAATAAAATTAGATTAGACACTAACAATATATTTCTGTAATATATTATAAATTATATATTTTTTCAACTTTAATTTTACTCATCAATACATTAATTTAAAAAAAAATATTTTTTTTAATTATTATTATTTTAGTTCACACACACAACATATAAATTATATTTTCTAGTAATATATATTAATATATATATATATATATATATATATATATATATATATATATATATATATATATATATATATATATATATTTAAATAATTTATATAATTTATAGTACAATACATAATATACATATTTTTAAAAATAGAAATTTTACTATAATATACTAAATGTTAATTTAAAAGTTATAACACATTATACATTATATTTAATATTATAAATTTTTAGACATAAATTTATTTATGAAAATTTAATTATTGATAAAAACAATTAAATTTTTAAAAATTATTTATAGACAACTTAAATAACTTTTTTTTAAATATTTTATTCTAAATATTTATTATCAAATAACAAAAAATAATACTATTATCATAAATAAACAAACAAATTAGTTTTATATAATAATTTTTAAAAAATAAATAAATAAATATTAACTATTAGATAAAGCACTTATTTATTTTTTAATACCAAAATAAACTATTAAACAAACAATTAATTTATATATAAAAAAATATTAATATTGTGTTTTTCTGTACTGTATTTTTAAAACAAAAAAATTATTTATTAATTTAAATAAATTGCTTGATTGGGGACTTGTATATCTTGGCCACCCCTAAACACTAGCCAAACACTACCGTCCAATCGGCCAAACTGTAGGTTAGGTGTGCCGTCAAACAGGCGCTTAGCCCTTAAACTGGTCGACCGTTTTAAGGCTATCACAGACCACGTGTTGTTATTGCCTTTACCATAGTTGAGGTCCAGTTTTTCTTTAAGCATTTTGGCTACTCTACCGTTTCTAGAGGGAGAGAGAGAGAGAGAGAGAGAGAGAGAGAGAGAGAGAGAGAGAGAGTAAGGATAGGTAGGTAGGTAGGTATGAGCCCAGCACAGACACCCACCCACCCACACATAAACAAACAAAAATAAATAATTGATAAATTATAATAGTTTTTTTTTAAAAATATCTAATAATTAATTAAAAATATTTTTCAACAATATTAAACACAAATATATTAAATAATATTTTTTAGTATATTATTTATATTTATCATTAAATTAAATTATAATATATTTTTAAACAAATAATTAAATTATTCTGATTTTTTAAATAATGATAATAATATGTGGTTATTTTTGTTTAAAATTTATATTGTTTAATTTAATTTAATAATTGATAAATTTTTAGTATTATTTTGAATAAACTAGTTATATATATCCTAAACAAAATACCTGTGCTTTTCACTCATATTTTCATAGGTAATAAAGTAGACGTTAGCCCAGTCCTCGATACGATCCAACTGTCCCTCACTGAGACGTTTAGCACTGTTAGCCTTATAGGAGGCCACTAGTAGATAGTGGCGCTTATTGTCCGACACAGACATCCAGACACCGTACAGACGTTTGGCCAAAATATCGTCGACACTTGAAGTAACGATAACCGAAAACCGATACTTTTCGCCACTGAACTGGTCGTCCAATTCCTGTTTGAGTAGTCGTGCCGTTTTACGACTACCGTAATCGTGGCTCAGAGTATCGTTGAGTACCCGACGACATCGGGCCACCTGATCGGCCAACATATTCGACTGATGTACGTCCAGATCGACCCGACGGACCCGATTGGGTTGGGCTCGCCGACGGCCCGCCAGTGATGATTGTTGTGTCTTATTTACAGCGCCGCCGGCGACGGCATCGCCCGATAGCAGCGATGTTACCACCGGAGCTGCGGTAGATGTAGTGGTATTGACGGCGACGGCACTGGTAGTAGTAGTAGTAGTGTTGACTACAGCAGCAGCCACTGTTGACCTGTTAATGATAGGTACAGTGGTTGTCGTGCTAACGGTGCTTATAATGTTATGGCTAACAGTGCTGCTACCGGTGCTGCTGTTGCTGTAATTACCAGTAATAGTATTATTATTATTATCATCAGTGATATTATAGACTAAATTGTTGCCTAAAATGTTTGTCTCATTAGTTAACGATACAATAGAGATAGTATTGTTGGCACTGTTGGTGTTGGTGTTAATTACTGATGGTTTCAATCTAACGGTGCTATTAATTGGCTGTCTTGTCATAGAAGTGGTAGTAGTAGTAGTAGTGTTGATGATTGAGATAATTGTGCTATAATTTGTATTATTATTATTATTATTAGTAGTAGTAGTAGTATTGTTGTTGATTGTATGATTAAATGCTTTAATATAATTGTCACCAAAATATATATATATAAATAATAAAAATAATTTTATTAATTATTTAAAAATATTAAATAAAGAAAATAATATATATATATATATATATTATGATAAAAATACAAATTAAAAATACTTACCTTTGATTATTAGTAGTAATTGTGTAAAACATATGAAATTTTTTAATAAAATATGCATATTTTATTTTATTTTTTTTAATTAAAATTAATTATTTTATAATTATAATAATTATTGTTTTTATTATTATTATTATTATTGAATATTATCCACAATTTTATAATAGTTATATATTAGTTTACAGTTAACTTTTTTTAAAATAAAATTACTTAATATACTGGTTATAAAATAAAATATATAATTTTATTGTAGGAAATGATGATTGAAAAACTGTTTGGGAAAAAACTTTAGTATTTTTACAGAAAATAAAAATTATTAATTAAAGTTTTTATTTCACTAAAAATACGAATAAAAATATTTTCGTCGATTTTAATCTCATATAAACTTTATTTTTGAAGTTTTTATTTTGCATTTAATACTATATACAGTAAAAGTATATACAGTATATTAAAAGTATATTTTTACCAAAAATAAAAAATAAATATAAGTATTGCAAATATATTTTATTCAACTAAAAAAAATTGATAATTTAATTGATATCAATCACTAAACACACTGTTTAGGTACTGTACTGTATGTATACACACTGTATATGATGTTGGCTCCGGTTTTATAAATATGATATTAATTATACTGTAGTTTTGTGTTATAATATACAGTAAATTTAAAAAAATAAATTTATTATTAATTAAAACATTTGATTAGCAATTTATGAGCAGTTTTTCTCAACTAATGGTTTTTGATTATTATTATTATTATTATTATTATTATTTTAAAATTAAAATAATGAGTATATCACTTAAATATTTTAAAGCTAACAATTTTTTTTACATAACTAATTACTAAGAAACTACATAAATATATATTAATATAAATTTATATATATATATACTGTATATATAAATTCAATTAATAATTATTATTTAATATTGAAAATAAAAAACTTTATTTCAATTTAAAATTACATATTAATGTTAGAAATGAAATTTATTTGTTTTTTATTTATTTTATTAAGTATATTAAATATTTATATAAATATATATATATTTTTTGTAAAAAAAAGAGTTAACTATTATATGTTAAATACAGTAACAATGAGAATATCTATATATGTATTTAAAAGGGATGTCCGGTAATTGTATGACAAGTACTTTAACCTAAAGATTAAAAAAAATTATATTAAATTTATATATTTATAAATATATATAATTTTTAAAAAAAAAATTATGTAAAAAACTTACATTATTAAACTATTATATTATTGTAAAAACATAATAACATGTATAATTATTTATTTGATAATTATATATATATATATATTAAGCATTTTTTTTATCTAAAATATTTAATTATTTATTATATTCAATATATAAAACAATTATATAAATAGTAAATATTTTTAATAATTTATAATTATAGCTTAATTTTAAGAATTTTTTTTAAAAAAATATAAATAACAAAATCAGACCCAAGTTTACGACAAAAAAAAATAAATAAAATAAAAAATATTTCTATCTATTTATAAGTGAAAAATTTTTTTTGTTGAGACGTTATTTATTTAATAATTTTTAGCTAAAAATATTATTTTGACATTGCAGCATTACGTTTTAATAAAAACAACATAGTAATAATAATAATAATAAAAATATATAAAATATAAACATGATAGAGTTTTGAATATTTAAAAATTTAAAAAAAAATTAAATGAATTAATTACAAACAATTAATATTTGTTTAAATAATAATAAAAATTTGCAATCTCATTTATATATATATATAAATATATTATATTATAATACATGCATATAATAAATTAATTTATTGAAATTTATAAAATGTTAAAATTAATTAAATAATTTAACATGTTCAAATTAAATGTTTTAAGTAACAAGAAAAAAAGTAATGTTATATTTTAGTATTGTTTATTATTATTAAATAATTGAAATAAATTTATTTTTCTAAAAAAAAAAATTATAAAATTTAAATTCAAGCATGCTAATTTATAATTTTTTTTTGTTTAATTTATTATAGTATCATAAATGGTAAAAACATTTCCAACAACAACAACAAAAACAATACAAACTAAAGCAATGACATCGACAACAACAACAATACCAACAACATTGTCAACAACAACAACACCGGCTGTGGCGGCGCCTCCGGTGGTCAATAGGACGGCCACAACAACAACAACACTGGCATCTAATGTATTGCTGAGTCCATCACAGGAGGACATCTATGTTGAAGGTACGGGAGGGGGTTATAGTTGACATTATTATGATGATGATAATTAAATTAGCTAGCTAACTAATCTATAGATTTATTTATAAATAGTTAAATCATTTTATTTTATTATTATTAGTCAAACTATACTATTAGATTTTTAAAAAAATATATAACTATACTAAAAATTTATCTAGCTTACTTTTTTAAAATTTATTATAACTATTAAAAAAATAAAAATATGATAACTAATTAAGCCACAAATATTTAGTGATTTTTGTTTAATAATTAGTTATTTAATTAAACTAATTTTTTAAAATTTACTAACTAGAAAATTTGTAGCTAGGTAAAATAATATACAGTAGTTTATTGCAAACTAATAGCACTATTATTATAAATTTTTTTGATAATTTAGTAACTAATATTACAATCGCTTTGTTTATTATTATTATTATTAATTACTGGTAATTATAAAAACTAATTTCTAACTATTATTTATTATCTAAGTTTTATATATACTGTATATAAAAATCAAATAATAATAACCCGTTTTTATTTTTATATTTTTTTGTTACCCGTTATCCGGCGGGTAATAATAACAGCTCTCAAGTCATACCAGAGGTCACGGCTTGAATACATTCGGCAGGAAATGTCGGAAATGCGCCAATACTTACAATCGTTGCGACAACAGGTACTGAAATTGGAGTCCCGACGGCGGCCGCCCTACGAATACGACGATCGCGATTGGTGGCAACGATTGGTCACATTGGGCGACGACAATACACGCTTGCGTATCGATTGTCACGTATTGGCCATCGAAGTCGATTTGTACGCTTCGGGACGACTCATACCACTGGGTGTTACCGACGAAGATTACTATAGGAATCTGCCGCCGCCCGGACCGAACAATCCACCGATAGTACCGCGACCACTAAGCGCCGGTAGTAGTATTGTTGGAAGTCAACAACACCAGCAGCAACAACAACAGTCCGATCATCGACAGCTGGTCTCACCATATCCTGTTCAGCAGCAAATGTTTGGCCATCCGATGATCCCTTACCACCACAACCAGCAACAACAGCAGCAGCCATACGGGCGGTTATACTATCCCCGTCTCGGACTGTATAACGTTAGTCACAGTGGTGTCGGCGGCGGTGGTGACCTATTAAATCAAGTACCGCCAGCACCGGCACCCGTTTGGCTCGGGTCGTATCGTGTGCGCCAACAGCAACCTATCGGCACCGGATCAACAACAACATCGCAAACAGCATCGGCGGCTGCACCGGCTCTGCCATTGCGCAGTCATAGCTATATGGAACTACCGCCACCACCGCCACAGTTACCGCCGCGACCGTCCCGATCGTCGTTAAGTGCACCGTCCAATCGGACACCACCAGCAGCAGCATCAACCGGTGCTGGTGGTGTTGTTTGTGATGAAGGTGCCCGTTGGGTGTGCGAAAAGTGTACAGTCGAAAATCATCCGGCACTGACCTACTGCGAGGTTTGCGAAATGCCTCGCAATACTATCGGTGCTACCAGTGCTGCTGCTGCTGCTGTCTGTGCTACCGGTGCTGGTGGTGGTGGTGGTCAAGTACCGGCTACTGCTGCTGTAGCGCATACTATCAGCGATAATAATAGTAGTACTGAACAGTGCTATTGTCGGGATTATTGTCAAATTAATAATAATTAGGATTATCGGGAGTTTACTGTATTTATTGACAATGATATCTATGAAGTTTTTTTTCTCAACCAAAAATATATAATAATTTTTTAGATTACATAATATTTTTGTTGTTATATTTTAATTATCTATTATTATTATTATTATTATATTTTTTTAAAAAAAATAACAGATAATTGAATTACTCATAATTAGTTGTATTTAAAATATCCATGATAATTTTTTTAAAAATTATTTTTATTGTATTTAATTAGTGTATTATTATTATTATTTTAATTAGAAACTCAAAAACAATACAAAAAATACTGAAATATACTTAAAACAAAAAAATATTGATTTAGAAATCTCTCTAAAAATTTTTTTTTTAATTTATTATTTACCTTGGTACACTAACTGTTTGTTTTAATTTTATTAGTGTACTATTAGTGTATTATTATTTTAAAAAATTATTTATACGACATTAAATACATATAATGTAATCTCAAATATACTATACTAATTAATTAATGATAATTATTATTAGTATTATTATTATTACTCAGATTATAATTTATACTGAAATTATAACTTTTATTTATAATTTGAAACTTTATTTTCTAAAAAAATTGTTTTTTTTAAATTTTGTACATAAGTTTATGTTTTATTATAATAACATATATGTTATTGTTATAAATTATTATGATAAATTTGTTACTTATTATTATTTTTATTATTTAAGTTTTAATCAATTATTGTATCAAAAATTGTTTAAAAATATTTTTTATTTTTTGTGTGTTTGTGTATAAAATATATTTTCTATTTATTTAATTTAATATTTATTTTGATTATATATTATTATTATTATTATTATTATTATATATAATCTAATCTACTATATATTATATAGTATATAACCCCTAAAATAATGTAACATAAAATTTAATTTAAAAATAAAATAAAAACTGTATTATTAACTATATTTGTTGACTTTTTTATTATATAATCTATGATTAATACAATTAGTTATATATTTTGCATTTTATGAAAAGATATATATTTATATGCAATTAATTAATCACATAATAATTAAGTTAAATTAATAAAAATATAAAATAATTTTTAATTAAAATTTAAAGTTTTAATAATACCTGTACATTATAAATTAGATACTTTATAAATA
>NW_026533215.1:0-150000 GCF_028296485.1 Oppia nitens | reverse complement strand
TACATTTGCCGCCATTTTTTGAAAAAAATAATGCTGATTTATAATATATTATTTTTAATGCTCTATATAAACCATAATCTAAACGTTAAAATTTTTACCTAAATTTATTACTTTATCCGCCATTTTCTCTATGGTCCCGAAGAGATATCAAAATTTTAATGCATATTTATTATGCTTATTTTTGATGCTTTATTCAAATCTATACTTAAAAAAAATTTTTCTTAAAATTTTTCTTATTTTGGCCGCCATTTTCTCTATGTTCCCGAAGAGATATCAAAATTTTAATACAACTTTTCAATAGATTATTAGTAGTCCTTTAACCGAATCTGAAGTCAGAATTTCAAAATTCGCAAAATGAAATGCTACACACACACACACACACTAAAAAGGCTCATATAGATTTCAGAAAACAAAACTTTTCAAGTTTTTTTTTGAAAATATAATTAAACTAATACTATACTTATTAGTATCATATTACAGTATAATGACTACTTTGTGTGTATTATTGCATGCTATTGGCTGTTAAGTACGGCCCACATGTAGTATATACTGCCTACCCCTTCAGCCTATATAAAGGCCAACAGTTCCCAACTCTGGACCTCTCGCTGATATCTCTCTCCAGCTCTCTCTCTCTCTCTCTCTCCCTCTCTCTCTCTCTCGATTATAGAGTCCGAGATTTTGTATTAGTTTTTAGTTGAGTTTCAGACTCTGTTCCCTTATTTTAATATATTATTAGTGTTTATGTTATATCAGTTCAATAAAACTTTTATATAATCACATTAAATAGTGAATTAACATTAAGTTGTGTCAACTAAATCAACACTACAACCATACGCGTGCTAGCGGTAGGGTAGCGCCCGAACCCTGAAGTGTATAGTTTCGGCTCAAGTGGTGCCCGAAAACCATCCGGTCATTGGCGGTCGTCCCGCGAGTAGCTCTTCACTAATGATTGGTAGGACAGCCCGGACGGACTCAAAAGTCGCTCATCCGAGTCGATTCACGCGCGCGTATTATATTGTAATATTATTATTACTATTGTAATTATTATATAAATAAATTATTACAAAAAATAATATTATTTTTGTTTTTATATTATTTCATCTATGTTTTCTTTTACAAAAAAAAATATAACAAATATAATAAAATATTTTTAAATATATGTATATAATTAGTAATAATACTGAAAATAATTAATTTACAAATATTTCATCAAAAAAATTAATATTTTAATTATTTAGTATTTATTACATAAAATTTATTATTAAACTCAATTATACAATAATACATAGTAAGTAGTTTACTTGAATATGATGATACAATTAATTATTAAATTAGCTAAATTAAATAGCTAAAATTATAATTGTTTTTAATTATTGTATTATCAAATTTAGTCGATAAATAATTTTAGCTAATTTATTATTTATAGTTTTTATTATTTTTTACTATTTTTTATAATATAAAAATTTATATTTATATATATATATATATATATATATATATATTATTTATAAATATATATTATAACATATAATAACATTTAAATTTTTTATTATTTATTACATTATTTTATTAATAGATAAATATAGTACTGAATATAATTGTGATATTAATTTTTCTTATTTTTCATATTAATGTACATAATTTAAAACATATATACTGTATATGTGTACAATAGTAATGATAAGTTATTATTTAAATATCTGTATCTATAATAATTATAGTTTTATTTAATTATTATAATTACTATAATGTACACAAAATTAGCACCAAATGTTTTATGTGATTTTACTATTGCTGATCAAACTGAGCCGTATACATTTGACATGCAATTTGATCATGGTAAACTATTGGGCAATTTTACATTTATCAGTGGATTATTTGTAAATGTTTTAATTAAAATTTTTTTTAAAGAAAAATAATTATTAATTTTTTAACAGTCATGATTAAAAGTTTTTATTTTAAATTTTAAGATCTATATATGATTTTTGTTGTTGTCTAGTATTGTAAAAAAAAAATTACAATAATTTTATAAATTTATGTTTTAGTATTACGGCAATGATTTTAAATATTTATTTGGCACTGAATTCAATATACTATACGAATTAGTACGGCGCACAAAATATGGGTAATTAAACACCAAAAAAAAAATAAATAATTTATTAATTAATTAATTATATGTATAATAATTATAAAAATAATATACCATTTTCAGTGCTATACCAGTAATTCACTATCAAAATTATACGGTATGTTATTATTATTTTCTAAAAAAAAAAAAATTAGTACAAAAAATTAGTTTCAGTTTATCAATTTTATTATATACTAATTATATAATAATTAATAATTATTTTAATTAAATTAAAATTAACAGCTCGATGATGTTGATTTAGTATTACATGAATACACATTGTATTCAGATTACCCTGATCAATATTATCTAATATGGCCATATAATTATTATTCAGCATCAATTATTGGCAGTAAATATCCGTCAATTGATAGCAATAAATTTGACGGCATCTTGCACATTTTTGATATCTATGTAACTAGATAGTTTATGGCTATAGTATATAATTATGAGTATTTATTAATTTTTTATTATTAAATATTTATTTTTTATTATTTTTTTTTGCTAAAAAAATCATATTCAAGTATTGGTTGGCATTATTATTAACTATTATATCAACTACATTGTTGAATTCAGTAATTATAAAATTGTAATTAATAATTATATTATAGTTATATATATATATATATTACAAAATGTATTTATAATTTCTATTCTATATATTATTATATAATATTTAGTATTAATTTCAAGTCAACTAATTTAAAAATATTGGATGTTTTTAATGTTTTTTGTTCAAGTTGTAAGTTTTATTTACTTAATAATAATTAATTTTTATTATAATTTATAATTTTTATGAATTTTAAAAATTATATATAAATTAACAATTTTCCAAAAATTTTCTATAATAGCTAAAATCAATATAATTTATAAAAAATCAAATTATTTATATATATTATTTGGTACACTATTTGTCGGCAAATTTTTTACAACAAATTTCATAAATCAAGAAATTTTATCAATTTATTTGACAAATCCATTTGAAACCATTGATAGTTATGAGGATATTATAAGTAAACCGGAAATGATTATAAAAATTGCAATGTTTGATGGAGATTTCAATGAGTATCAGGTTTGTTTTTTTTAAAAAAATAAATAAAATTATTTTAATATACTTAAATAAAATAAAATAATAATAATTATGATTATTTTTATTTATTTATTTATTTTAAAAAAAAACAATATTAGAAAAATGCCAACGATATTGAACGCCAATTGTTACGTCGATTTCGTCAATCGCCTAATGGAGTAAAACTATATAAAAGTCTAGCCGTCGGCGAAATTATTGATGATATTAATAGAGATTTATATGATATTAGAGTCAGAAAAAATAAATTATTAATAATACGTACGGAAAGAATCACAGCTTTCAGTGGAGGACAACAACAATATTTAAAACAATTTCATTTTGCACGCGAAGCGTATCAATTGACTGGTTATGCGGTTTTGTTTAGAAAAAATTTGATTAACAAATCGATTGTCTATAAACATTATAGAGATATGTAAGTATATATATATATATAATTTATATATATATGTGTATGTATATGCATGTATATGTGTATCTATGTGTATGTATGTGTGTATGTGTGTCTGTGTCTGTGTCTGTGTCTGTGTCTGTGTCTGTGTCTGTGTCTGTCTGTGTCTGTGTCTGTGTCTGTGTCTGTGTCTGTGTCTGTGTCTGTGTCTGTGTCTGTCTGTGTGTGTGTGTGTGTGTGTATGTATATATATGTGTGTGTTTGTGTCTGTGGGTATATATATATATATATGTTTGTATGGGTGGGTGTTTGTGTTTATGTTTGTGTTTAAGTTTTAAAATTTTTTTATTAAAAATTTTTATTTTGAAATTATTAAATAGTTTAGAAATTTAGACATTTTCATTGTAAAGTAGAATTTTAAGTTTATTATAGAAATTTGTATGTGTATGTGTTTTAGTATTTATAAAAAAATATAAATTAAAATTAATATTTAAAAAAATAAATGCTTTTTTTAGTTTATTCTATTTTTATTTTAAATAAAAATTACATAATAAAATAAAGTCAATCTAATTATTTATTTATTTTAAATTTATTTATTCATTTTATTTATATTTAAAGTATTACACAATCGCGTGAAACTGGCAATTATGACGTTTGGTTTAATACAGTACACACTTATATACTTAAATTATTTAAATCGGATAATATGGCTAATTATGACACAATGACTACCGATCCCTATGACGCCTATATGCCATTGGATAGTATGCGTGTGGCTATCGGTCCATATCTACTATTACTGGCCATTGCTATCATAGTATTTCTAATTGAATTGAAAATTACAATAAAAAATCTATAAATGTGTATAAATTTAATTGATAATAGATTAAAAATTTAATTGATAATAGATTAAAAATAATGAATTTATTTTTCTGATATATTTTCGTACAAATAAAGTAATACATTTATTATACAATAGAAACAATACAATTAAATGCAAGTATTTTTATATTATCATTACTATAAAATGTACTCAAATCTGGCCCCAAAAAAAATATTTTATCTGATTTTAATTATTGTTGATCAAACTGATCCGTATACAATTGACATTTGCAATTTGATCATGGTCATCTATTGGACAATTTTACATTTACCAGTTGATTATTTTTAAACAATTAGATTTTAAAATTTTTATTTTTTTAATTATAGTTGTTAACTCTGATATACTGTATATATACTAAATATGACTAATATAATATTATATATTAATATTTATTAAATTTTGTTTTTTTGTTGATTATTATAACATACTTTATAGTTTTAAATGTTTTTATAAAGAAAAATAATTATTAATTTTTTAAATAATATAATCTTAACAGTTAACTGATTAAAAGTTATTTAAATTTAAGTTATTATATAAGTTGTTTAAAGTTATATATGATTTTGTTGTTGTTTATTATTGTTGATAATAATAATAATAATAATAATATAAATTTATGTTTTTGTATTACGGCAATGATTTTTTAAATATTTATTTGGCAGTGAATACAATATACAATTGCCAATTAATATGGCGCACAAAATATGGGTAATTAAACCAACAAAAAATAAAATAAATGATTTTTAAAATTAATTTTTCTTAATAGTTATTACAGAAAATGAGTTTTGAAATATATCATAAATAATATAATTATTATTTTAATTATTTAGTATTTATTACATTATTTTATTATAATTATTATTTTAATTATTTAGTATTTATTACATTATTTTAGTATTATTATTATTATTATTATTATTATTTTAATACTGATATTACAAATTGAACATAATTTATTTAAATGTTGATACAATTAATTATTAATTTAGATAGCTAATATAGTATTATTGTTTTAAGTAATGTATTATCGAATATAATATATATATAATTTTTAGCAATTTAAATTTATTATTATTATCATTAGTGTTTTGTATGTACCAGGATACATTTGTGGTAAATAACTTAAATGATAAAATATTGCCATATATTTCTTAAATTTATTAAAAATAAATTTATAAAAAAATATAAAACATTAATCTATTTTTCTGATATTATTGCACCTAAAGTAAAACGTATAAAATTTAAAGTATAAATACAGTAGTAATCAAAAGTTTTATATAATAATACAACATTTATTTATTTAATATATAGATATATTATACATACAATATATTATAATGTTAATTAATTTTATTAATCAAACTTAAGTGTTCAATTATAATTAATTAATTATAATTATTATTATTACTGCAATGTATACAAAATTGGCACCAAATTTCATATGTGATTTTTCTATTGCTTATCAAACTGATCCGTATACATTTGACATGCAATTTGATCATGGTCAACTATTAGAAAATTTTACATTTACCACTGGATTATTTGTAAACAATTAGATTTATATATATATTTTTAAAATTTTAATTTGAAATGTTTTTTTTAATTAAATGTTTTATATATTATTATTATGGAATTTTCATTACAAACAATAATAATATAGATTATTATTTATTTTTAAAGTTTATATAGCATATAATTTTTTACTAATCATATTAATTGATCATGATAATTTATTTAATTAGTTTGTTGGCAATGATTTTATGTGTTTATGTGGCAATTGGTTCAATTTATTATATGAATTAGTACGGCGCACAAAATATGGGTAATTAATTATTATTTTTTTAAAAAAATTATTATGAATCTAAATAATTTAATTGATTTAATCGTAAATTTTGTTTTTAATTATTATTTTAAAAAAATATATATAAATATTAACACATTTATTTTAATAATAATATTATTAATTTTTTTAAAGAGTTATTCCAATTATTAAAGATGATAATTTTACTGTATGTTATTATTATTACAAATAACTAAAATAATTTTTACAAAAAAAATAAATAATAATTTTTACAAATATTTAATTACAGTATGATCAAATTGATCTACAATTAGATATAAGCAATTTATATAACAATAGCATAGATGATTATTATCTAATATGGCCACATCTACATTATCTAGTATCAATTATTGGCAGTAAATATCCAACAATGGATAGCAATAAATTTGACGGCATCTTGCACATTTTTGATATATATGTAACTAAATAATTTTATTGTTAACTTATTATTATTATTATTATTATTATTATTATTATTATTATTATTATTATTATTATTATTATTATTATTATTATTATTATTATTATTATTATTATTATTATTATTATTATTATTATTATTATTATTATTATTATTATTATTATTATTATTATTATTATTATTATTATTATTATTATTATTATTATTATTATTATTATTATTATTATTATTATTATTATTATTATTATTATTATTATTATTATTATTATTATTATTATTATTATTATTATTATTATTATTATTATTATTATTATTATTATTATTATATATTTGTTATAATCTATTTATTAGTATTGGGTGTCATTAATTTTGCTAATCATATTATGTTCCCTGATGAATTCCATATTTATAAACATGTATTGTTAATAATAATTATATATATATATATATATTTGTTTTTATAGCCTGTATTTTAAAGATTTATAATTATTTTAACACTAGTATTAATTTCAAGTCGACTAATTTACAACTATGGGATGTATTTAGTGTTTTTTGTTCAAACAGTAAGTTTTTGATTTAATTGATTATTAATTTAGTGATTTAAAAAAAATATAATTTTTATTAAATGCATTGTTACAAATACTTTTTATTTATTTACTTGATAATTTTTTGATAATATATAATTATACAATTCTATAGTTACAATCAAAATCAAGTATAAAAAATCAAATTATTTATATATATTATTTGGTACACTATTTTTTGGCAAATTTTTTACATTGAATTTTATAAATCAAGAAATATTATCAATTTATTTAATAAATCCATTTGAAACTATTGACTCGTATGAAGATATTATACGTAAACCGGAAATGATTTTAAGATATGCAATGGGATATTATGAATTTGAAGACTATCGGGTATTTAAAAAAAAATGTTAAAAATTTGAATATAAACTTTAATATATAATAAGTATTAAATTAATATACAGTATATATGTTTGAATTTAAAACATTTATTTATAGACTTAAAACGTTAATTATTAATCAAAACAAAGATTGTTATAAATTAAGTTTTTATAAAATTTAACCCCCCTCCCATCCCATCCCCTTTCCCATAATCCAATAATTTTTTCTAAACTTAACCCATAATTTCTATTTAATATTAGAAAAGAGCCAACGATATTGAAAACCAATTGATTCGTCGATTTCGGGAATCGCCTAATGGTGTAAACCGACAGTTAATTTCGAGTAAATCGATAGCCGAGTCTATAAGCGATATGACGGACAGTTTTAATGAAATTCAATATAAAAAATCGTTAATATTTGTTACGCGTACAGAATATATCGATGGTTTGAAACAATCGCAACAACAATACGTTAAACATTTGCATTTTGCACGCGAAGCGTATCAATTGTCTGGTTTTGCTGTTTGTTTTAACAAAACATTGTCGACAAACAACAAATCGATTTTATACAAACAATATCTAGATATGTATGTTTGTATTTTCTATACTGTATATATATATATTTAAAAAATTTAGTTTTTAAAATTAATTAGATCAAGATAATTTTTATTGTAAAGTAAATTAAAAAAAATATTTTTTAAGTTTATATATTTATTATATATAATTTTCATAATAAAAAATATTGTGAAAATTATATAATTAAAGGCACTATCTTATTATCAGACACTACATCAGACTCCCCACTCATATAATTTTTTAAATTGTGAATATCTATTAATCAATATTTTTTAAATATATAAATGACAAATAATGGCAAAATTATAAACTGATTATATTAATAATTAATTATTTTTTTTAATTTACTCTTATGATTATTATCTGGATAATCATTTGAATAAATATAAAATTAATTAATTATAAAAATAATCAGTCTAAAATTGTCTAAAATTTAGCCATTATTGGTCAATTTTATATTTAAATAAAATATGATTTAATAGATATTCAAACACACAAAAAAAATTATGAGTCGCCAGTCTGATGCCGGTATCTGATTTTAAGATAGAGCCAATAAGTAAATCTTATAATAATAATTATTATTTATTTGTCATTTTATATAAAAGTCTAACACAATCGCGTGAAACTGGCAATTATGACGTTTGGTTTAATACAGGAATGAATTATTTTTTGAAACAAATTCAATCGGATAGTAATGATAACTATGACTCTATGATGACTACTACTACTACTACCGATCCCTATGACCAACGTATGCCATTGGATAGTATGCGTGTAGCTATCGGTCCATATCTAACACTACTGTCCATTGCATTGATTGTATTTCTAATTGAATTGAAAATTTTGGTTAAAATCTATAATTATGGTAAATCTATATTAAAATATTAAAAAAAATAATTATTTAATTGATAGTAATATTTAGTAATATATTATTATTATATATAACAAAATTTTAATTGGTTTTAAAATAATTATAAAACAAAAAAATTATTTTAGTTTCGCATTTTTAAAAATTTAGTGATTATTATTATTATTTAGATTATATGCATTTCAATTGGTCGACAATTTGGCTAAAGGTTAGGTCACGGTTGTTGACCACCAATCGGTTGTCAAATAGTTCGGCTAAAATCAATGCAAATGATCAATCGTTGGCCACTTATCGGCAAATCGATACCAACTCATCACCACTAGGATTGTTGTCGGCTACAAATAATTCAAACCAATTACCGATTAACATATCGACCATTTAAGGGATAAAACTTATATTTTTTTATAGATTAATAGTCACACACATAGTTTAGCACCAAAAAAAACTGTGTCCAACAATTTGGTTGCACTGATGTTGTTGTTGTGCTATCACTAATTTAAATGAAAAATAATATTTATATTTTATTTTATTATAATATTGTATTTATTATTACTATTATAATTATTGTTTGTTGTGATATTTATAATTAAATAATAAAATGTTAAAATTTTAATACATTTGTTAAGATTATTTTTTATAAATTTATTGGTTATTTTATATTTTTTTGAAAGTTTAATAAAATATTTTGTGTTTGTTTATATAAAGCAAAATAATAATAATAATAATAATAATAATAATAATAATAATAATAATAATAATAATAATAATAATAATGTTTAAATATATTCTGTAAATTGTTATTGTTAAAATTAATTTAATTTAATTAAATGTGACACATAGATTTCATATAATAGACTTTTTGTTTAAAAAGTTTATTAAATTAACATTTTATATATACAGTATATTTATTATTATATAAATATTTTATTATAGTTATTTGTTTTATTATTAATAGATTTTTAAAAGTATTTATTAATGTATTAATAATGAATAGTATTTGTTTTACTAAAAAAATAAAATCATAAAAATATCATTTGATACTTAAAATAAACAAAACTAAACAAATAGTATCAGCAAAAATATAATTAATTTTTACTATTTATCTATATTATTTAATTGTTTGACTTTTATAAATAATAATAATAATATTATTATTTTCTTTTTATTATTATAGTATTTAATTAAAAAATAAAATTTTTATTAATTTTCTATTCGTATATAATAATAATAACTTATTTTAATTATTATTATTTTAAGCTAAAATAGTATTAATTAATCAGTTGTTTAACTTTAGCATCTTTTAATTATTATAATATACACAAAAATGGCACACAAATGTTCATGGTGATTTTTTTTTAATAAATTGCTGATTCAAAAAGCATATGAATTTTTGATATTGAATTAGACAATCAGCTAGGTAATTTTTAACATTTACTTAAATACTATAAACTTTTAAAATGCTAGATTTATTTTTAAAAAAATATAATTATAATAATAACTATTTTCAGCATGATGATAATAATTATGTTAAAAAATAATAGCTAAAATATATTGATATTCAATAGTTTGTTATGTTGATCTAAAAATAATTATTTATAAAATAAGTATTTATTTTAATTATTTTATAATTTATTCATTTATAAAAAAAAATTTAATTTAAAACACATTTGTATAGTTGATCAATATTTGTTGAATACAGTACGTGTATAAATAAAGAGTTATTATTAGTATTATTATTATTATCATTAAAAAACATTTACAATTAATTAAATAATCAATTTTATTATTTAATTAAATTATAAATCAATAATAATTAATATTTACTATATATATATGTATATATATTTATTATTTGTGTTTATTATTATTATTCTATCTTTTATTTTCATTAAATATTTTATGACAATATTATATAATATTTAGTTTTCTAATTTTACAAAATATTTAATAATTAATTAAATCTAAAAAATTAAATTATTATTATTATTTAAATTATTCATAAACTTGCTTGATTTTACAATAAAAAATATATTAAATTAAATTAAAAAAAATATGTCCTCAAAAATGGCCCCAAATGTTATTTGTGATTTTACTATAGCTGATAAAACTGAGCCGTATACATTTGACATTAAATTTGATCATGGTCAACTAATGGGTAATTTTACAATTACTGGCGACTTGTTTGTATGTATTAAATATTTATAATTTAAAAAAATAAATGTTTTTAAAATAATTAATTTTATTTTAATATCTAATTGTATTTTGTATATACTGTATATATATAAGTAATTAATTATATTAATATAAATTAATCCCTAATTAATTGTTTTAATTTTTAATTAATATCATAATTTATAGAATGATAAAAGTAATCATAAATTTTATTAATATATATATATATATTTGTAGTGCATTACCAATACTATTGTCTAATACTAGTAATAATAACTTAAGTATTTATGATTGGTTATTAAAATCTAGCGAAAATAAAGTAAGAAAATTATTATAATTATTATTTTTAAAATTGTGTTCATAAAAAACTAAATTTAATTATACTATTTATTATTATATAAAAATTGAATTAAAATATTAATTTTATTATTTTTTATCTATTAATTTATTTTAGCTAGTTGATATACTATTTAATAGATTTAATTTGAATGCAAATCTACTGGATAAATTTTATTTAATTATTCCATACAATACATATACTAGAGTTATTGTTGGCAGTATATATCATACACTTAATAGTAATAATTTCTATGGCATTGTCTATATTTTAGATAAATTTGTAATTATTATTATTTAATAATTGTTTGATAATTTTTTTATAAAAATTTATTTAAATTTTTTAAATAGTTTTGGTTGGGTCTATTTATAAGTATTTTAATTACTACGTCAATATATTTAATTTATTTAAAAAGGTATAATTTGTATTTTTCTTATTATTATTATTAATTTTCAAATTTTTTTATTATATAAATATATAAGTATGAAAATTAATATAAAACTATCTATACTATACTTATGGGATATCTGTAATGCATCCATGATGAATTGTAAGTTTATTTTTTTAAATTAAATAATAATTATAAACTCATAATAATAATTTATAAAATAATCATTATTTTTTTTAATTAAATAGTCATTATTTTTAAAATTAAATAGTCATTATTTTTAAAATTAAATAGTCATTATTTATTAATTAAATAATCATTAGTTTATAATTAAATAATCATTATTTTATAATTAAATAATCATTATTTTATAATTAAATAATCATTATTTTATAATTAAATAATCATTATTTTATAATTAAATAATCATTATTTTATAATTAAATAATCATTATTTTACAATAAAATAATTATTGTATAATTATGAATCTATAAAAAATAATAAAAATATTTTATAGTCGCAACAAAAATCGATTTAAAATTATTTTCATATCTATTATTTGGTACACTATTTGTCGGCAATTTTTTTACAATAAATTTTCTAAATCAACAAATATTATCAATTTATATAACAAATCCATTTGAAACTATTGACTCGTATGCGGATCTACTTAATAGACCTGAATTGGATATTAAAATGATCATGTTCAAACATGAAATTGAATCGTATCAAGTAATAATCAAAAAATATAATAAATAAATATATTAAATAATTTATTGAAAACAAATAGTTAAAACCCAATCAACTGGAAAGTGAAATATTTCAAAAACAACGTTTCATCAAATCTAATGGACAATCGTTTATTGACTTAGATTTTCAGGATATAACTGATATGATTATAAACATTAGTTACGAAATACAAGTAAAACAATCATCAGTTGCATTGACTACTATCGATAGGGCGTCAATGTTCGCGCGTGAACTACACGTTTCACGTAATGCGTATCTAATGACTGGTTACGCGCACGTGTTTAACAGGAATATAAACAATTGGTTTTTGTGCACAAATTTTAGAAATATGTATGAATTTATAATTTAATTTAAAAAATAATATATATTTACATTTTTATATTGTTTACTTTGATATTTAATTTTAATTAAAATTTTTAAGTTAAATTTAAGTTAAATTTTTTTCTTAATTTATAAAACTTTAGATTAATACAGTCACGTGAAACTGGTCATTATGATCAGTGGACTAATGCACTATTTGTTCATCTACGTAAATATTTTGTGCATGCTGAATTTTATTTCATTGATACCGATCCCTATGATCAACGTATGCCATTGGACAGTATGCGTGTAGCACTGGGACCATATCTAACACTACTGGTCATTGCATTGACTGTATTTGTCATTGAAATATATTATAAAATTATTGAATCAATTTTCTTATTGCTGTTAATATATTGCATTTAAATGTAAATTTTTAATAAATTATTTTAAATATGTCTTTCAAGTTTGCAATTGAATTATAATTCATATTTTTATATTTTTTTTGATCATTTATTATACATATAATTTTAGATATAATTAAACATAAATTTATATATATATTTAGTAAAAATAATTATATTTTAACACTATTGAACGTTGAATAGTTTATGTTTGTTATTTAAGTTAATAAATAAATTGAATTAAATTTTTAAGGTTTTAACTAATTATTTAAAATATTATGCAAATTAAAATAATTATAAATAAATATATATATATAGATTTATAATTATCAGTTTTATGTATAATCTAATATTTAATAATGTAAAAAACATCTACAATTATTGTTTTTTTTTAAAATCAATGTTATAAGATAAAATAAATTATTAATAATTAATAATAATTAATATTTTTATTGATTAGTTTATTTCCTGTGTATTATTATTTTTTTTTCTTTAATTATTTTTTTAGATTACTTTATTTTATACATAATATTATTAATATTCAATTTTCATAATATTCAATATTCTTCTAATATAAACTTATAATAAATATAATATAAGTTTAATGTTATTTTTTATGATTAAAAATATAAAGTAAATAATTAATTAATTAGTAATTTATAAAATTACTTGTAAATTAATTATAAAATTATAATTTGTTATATTGCTATTAATATTAAAAAATATATTAATTTTTTACACAAATTTTGATAGATATTGTAAATATATATAATTACTTATAATATGTACGCAAAAATGGCACCAAATGTTCAATGTGATTTTACTATAGCTGCCCAAACTGAGCCGTATACATTTGACATTGAATTTGATGATCATGGTAAACTAATGGGCAATTTTACAATTACTGGCGATATGTTTGTATGTTTAAAAAAAATATAATTTACATTTTTTCAAAAATAAAATAATTGATTAGCTAATTATTTATTTTTGTTTAATGTTATAATTGTCTAACTAAATAATTATATAGTATATAATATTTTATTTTTATTTTTTAAATATTTAAATTAAAATCATAATTTATAGAATGATAAAAGTAATAATAATGTATTATGTGGTCCCTATTTCTACATTATATATGAATTGGTTCGTCGAACTAAATATGGGTATTGAACTAAAAATTATAATAATTTTTTTTTGAATATATAAAAATTATTAATTTTATTAAAAAAATATATTTGTAGGGCATTACCAATACTATTGGGTAATAATAATAATTATTATTATAATCTAACACTTTATGATTGGTTAATAAGCTATAGTGAAAATAAAGTAAGATTACTATCATAGTTTTAACCAAAAAAATATGTTTTTTTAAAAATTAATTTTGTTTATTAAATGATTTTTAAAAAATATTAAATTGATATATATATATATATATATATATTTTATCAATTATTTTTTCTAGCAAGTTGATTTACTATTTAATAGATTTAATTTGAATGCAAATCTACTGGATAAATTTTATTTAATTTGTCCATACAATACATATACTAGAGTTATTGTTGGCAGTATATATCGTACACTTAATAGTAATAATTTCTATGGCATTGTCTATATTTTAGACAAACTTGTAATTATTATTTTTATAAAAAAAATAAATTTCATAATTTATTTTTATTTAATATTTATTTATTTTATACTAATAAAGTTTTGGTTGGGCCTATTTGTAAGTATTGTAATCAATACGTCAATATATTTAATATATTTGAAAAGGTATAATAATAATATGCAAATTAGTAGTATTAAACTTAAGATTAATATTATTTTTATTTATATATATATATATATTATAAATATAAGTATTAAAATGCATACAAAACTAGTTATACTATACGTATAGGATATTTGTAATGCATCCTGGATGAATTGTAAGTTTATTTTTAAAATTAAAATAATTATTATTTAAATATAATTATATAGATTATTTAATTATAATTATATAGATTATTTAATTATAATTATATAGATTATTTAATTATATAGATTATTTAATTATATAGATTATTTAATTATATAGATTATTTAATTATATAGATTATTTAATTATATAGATTATTTAATTTTGATTCTATAAAAAATAAATAAAATATTTATACTTATTTTTTTAAAAAATTATAGTTGCAATAAAAATCGATATAAAATTATTTTCATATCTATTATTTGGTACACTATTTGTTGGAAATTTTTTTATAATAAATTTTTTAAATCAACAAATATTATCAATTTATATAACAAATCCATTTGAAACTATTGACTCGTATGCGGATCTACTTAATAGACCTGAATTGGATATTAAAATGATCATGTTCAAACATGAATTTGAATCCTATCAAGTAATAATATTTTTTTTTGTAAATTTTTAAACTTAATAATAATAATAATTATTTAAAAAAAAATTAAGTTAAAACCCAATCAACTGGAAAGTGAAATATTTCAACGTTTCAAAGGACAGTCGTTTATTGACTTAAATTTTAGAGATATAACTCATATGATTGAAAAAATTAGTTACGAAATACAAGTAAAACAATCAGCAGTTGCATTGACTACCATCGATAGGGCGTCAATGTTTGCGCGTGAACTACACGTTTCGCGTAATGCGTATCTAATGACTGGTTACGCGCACGTGTTTAATAGGAATACAAACAATTGGTTTTTGTACACAAATTATAGAAATATGTATGAATATATAATAATAATATTTTTTTATATCTAATTTTTTATTATAAAATATTATTTATATTTAATTTTTTTAATAAAATTTTATTTATATTTAATTTTTTTAATAAAATTTTATTTATATTTAATTTTTTTAATAAAATTTTATTTATATTTATTTTTTAATTAAAAAATTTGTTTGTTAATTTTAGTTAAAATTTTAAAAAAAATATATTTTCTATCTTTATAGATTAATACAGTCACATGAAACTGGTCATTATAATCAATGGTATAATAGACTACTTGTTTATATACGTAAAACTATTATGCATGATCAATTTTATGCCATTGATATTGATCCCTCCTATGAATCAAGTATGCCATTGGACAGTATGCGTGTAGCACTGGGACCATATCTAACACTATTGCCGATTGCATGGATTGTATTTGTCATTGAAGTATACTATAAAATTTATATAACAATTTACTAATTATTGATAATATATTGCATTTAATTTTTTTTTTATTTTTTAAATAAATTATATAAACTTGTCGTTTAAGTTTGCAATTGAATTATAATTCATATCCATTTATTTAATACACTTATAATTATATATATTAAGTTAAACATACATATAATAATTTTATTTAAACACTATTTAACATTGAATTGTTTGTATTTAGTATTTTGAATTAATCAATAAATTTAATTAATTAATTAATAATATGCTAAAATAAAAATAATTATTTATTTATTTATAATTACTTTTTTATAATTATACTTTATTATTTAGAATAAATAAAAACAATTACAATTGATTAAAAAAATTAATGTTATATATATATACTTTATTTATTTAATATAAATTCAGATCTAAATTATACTGTAAATAGTTATAAATTAAAATAGATATTAATATTATTTATTTTATTATTTAATAGGGTAATTATATAGTTAATAAATTGATTTAATTTGTATCTGTTTAATAGATATAATAAATTTTATATAAATTATATATGTATATATATATTTTATATTATATGAAAATTGTATAAATGTATAAAATAATATACATGTATATATCGATATAAATAAAAACAGCAATAATAATAATTATTATTTTATTGATCATTTGTATTGTCGTGCGATGAGGACAGTTGTCTTTGCACTGTATAATCCTATAGGCTATCGGATTTACGGTTTAGTTTTGGGTTTTAAATAAAAAAAAACATACAAATTAAAAAAACTCTAATAATATTCAATAAATTCATATAATTATTTTAAAAACTCATACCATTTAGCGATAACTCATTGTTTTGTTTTTTCGTCAATCAATACCTTAACGGCACCGGTAGTCGTCATCAGTATATCGGCTACCGATTTATTGGACTGTTGTTGACTATAATGGCCAATGATTTTTTAGCACATATATAAATATATTCAATATAAATATATTTATTTTTTATCATAAATTAACAATTGTACACTAGCATTTAAAACAGCCAGCTCAATATAAATATTATCATGATTATCTGAATATTTATCAAGCAATGTATCCAGTACATTTTTCATATTCATATAGATTTTTTGATATTTATATTTATAAATAATTATATAATAAACATAATGTATGGATATTAGAAATATGTTTGCTAAACATATGATTACCGATGACCACTGTAATTGATCTAGGTAGCACCATAGAAATAACAAACAACTAGTCGATAAACATAAATAAGTAACCAAGTTAAAATATTTCAATTGATCAACATATTTATTGAGTTGACTATCCAAACGTATAAACAAATGTATTAATTGTTGACTAATAACTAGTTCATTGTTACTGGGTACATTATTATTTGGATTAGTTAAAAATTTTAATAGATAAAAATGATAAAAATTATCAACAATACTAAAATATTTTATACGTAACTCAATGTTTAGTAGCTGGGTAAAATGATACCAGGCTAACATTGGTATTACACATACAGATATGCGCATGGTAAATTTTACGGGAACATTGATTTCAAATAATGTTTCCACAATGGGTTCATATAATATCAATAGTATCATCATGGTTGATTGTAGTAAATAAATTGTTATATAAATAGATATACGTATCCAATTATTAATGTTAAATTTATTATTATTATTATTATTATTATTATTATAATAATTGTTAAGTTTTTTATTTATTGATATGATTTTATTATAATATAACCATATAATAATATATTCAATAGACATTGTTACAATATTTATTATTGTTATTAAAATTATTAAAATTTCATAATAATTATATTGTTTATTATTATTTATATTATTATTATTATTATTGTTTTTGTTAAATAGTACCAGTGTAATTTGAATTAACAATAATATAAATATAGATAGTTTAATGCCGTTAAATATATGTCTATAGTAAACATTTTTACACTGTATGCCAAACAAAACAAATAATAGTTTTAACATTTTTTTAAAAAAAAATTAATTAATTTACTAATTTAAAAAAATAATGTTAAATAAATGAAATTTTTTTAACACAAATCAATTAATAGTTTATTACAAGTTTATATCATATAATACTGAGTAATACACATTGATTTTTATATATGCATTTATTTTAGACATATCACACAAGATAAAAAATAATTTTATTTATATTATATATAAATTTTTATTTAAAAAATAACATTTTTATAACATAATTAAATATTATAATATGAATAATATATATCGAGAGTGTATATTGCAAATAATTATAAGTATTTCACAATTTTAATCTCAATGGATTCATAGTGGAAAATAAAAATTAGTTTTATATAAAAATTTTATTTATTTAACGATTCACAGTTAAATAAAAAATAATTATTATAATATAATTTTTTTCACATAACTTAAATCATACTTGAAAACAAAATTAGATACAAATTTGTTTTCATATACTGTTTATTACATTATTTAGTTGATAAACATTTTAATCAATTTAATTGTTAGTATGTTATTAAATATGAATTTATTATTTCCATATTATAAATATTTATACATTAGATTACATTGAATTATTATTATTATTATTTATTTTATTAATTAATTTTATATTAATATTGTTATTAAAAATAAATTAAAGTTATAAATTACTAATAAAAATTGATACACTAATAATTTATATGTTATAATTTTACTAAAACTTATGTTATTTACTAAATAATTATGTTATTTAATATATTCTTATAATGTCATTATAATTTATAATTAAATATTTTTTTAATTACATTTATTGTTGATTATATTGAGATATAGATTATTATATTTATTACATTTTCTATTAAATTATACAGATTTTATTTTTTACTTATTTACTTATTATTTACTTATTATTATACAGTATTATTATATGTATTATTATTGAAAAATATTATACATTAGTAATACATTTATAATTTTATTTATATATATATACTGTAAATCTTCAAGTAAATACAAATAATAAACTAATAAAAAGCTATATTTTTATATTATTAATATTATATTAAATCAATAAATTTCTAAAAAATATCATATTATATTGAAATATTTATATAGACTGACCAAATAAAAAAAGGTATACTATATTAAAATTTATTTTTTATATTATACTTTATATACTATAGAAAGTATAAAATTTGTTTATGTATTAATTATTACACAATAAAAATGTATTAATTATTTGTAACTAACTTTGTATAGTTATTATTATTATTAATAAATAATATAATTTAGTAATTAAATAATAATCCTGTACATTTTGTCAGCCTTATTATTATATAATACTGTATATTAAATAAAATACATTAAATAAAGACTAGTTATATAATGTTACTTAAATATATTATTTGATACTGTATATGGTTTCAGTATAGATTTATATACAAAATAAAAATATATTATATTATATAATAGTTATCGTAACTATAATATTGATTATAAAATAAAAATTATTTTCATTTTTATACAAAATTGAATAAAAAAAATATTAATATTATTTATAATTTGATTTAAATGTAACTTTCATTGAATAGTTAGTTTTTAACGAAATAAAATTTATAAAAATCGATAAATTTGTTTTTATTTGTCGAAGTTATTTATATATAAATAAATTGCATTTTTAATACTTTATTGATATATTTTTATTTTATTATTTTTTAAACATTTTTTATTAACAAATATGAGTTAGATGAATTTATAGATTTTATTTTAAATATAGAAAATTTATAAAAACAACTTATTATGTAATTATTGATTTATTATTAAAATTTTATTTTGAAATTTAATAATAGAATTAATTTTTAAAATAATTTTTTTAGTAAATACTTTAAATGCTATTATTTATATATGTCTAATATTATTATTATTATTTGTATTTTATTTTAGTTTATTCAAACATTATTATAATAACATTTTTTAAATAAAAAATTAATAGCAACTTACTGTAAATTTATAATAATACAGTAATTAATAAATATTTTATTGAATATAATGTAGATTTTTATGTCATTAATTTAATTAAAAATCCATTTAATTTTTAATATATAAAATAATTATATAAAGACAGGTATAATAGTATACATTTATTTTAATGAATAAACAAATAATTTTTTTAAAAATTATATGAATATATTTTATTACAATTATATATTATTATCATCATAAATTAATAATTTTACACTAGCATCTAAAACAGCCAGTTCAATATAGATATCATTATTATCGGCATATTTATTAAGCAATTCATCCATAACATTATTCAAATTGAAATATATTTTCTGATATTTATATCTATAAATTATTAGATAAAAAATATAATGTATAGATAGTAGAAATATATTAATTAAGCATATTATCAATGATATGCACTGTAATTGATCTAGGTAGCACCAAAAAAATAATAAATAACCAATGGAAAAACATAAATAAGTTAACAGGTTAAAATATTTTAATTGATCAACGTATTTGATTAGTTGCGTATCGCAACGTATAAACAAATTTATTAATTGTTGGATATTAAGTAGTTCATTGTTACTAATAGGTACATTATCATTATTATTATCATTATCATTATTATAACTAGATAAACATGTATATTTAAATAAATACAAATTATAAAAATTTTCAAGTATACTAAAATATTTTACACGTAACTCACAGTTTAGTAATTGTGTAAAATGATACCAGGCTAACATTGGTATAACGCACACAGATATACGCATGGTAAATTTTACGGGAACATTTATTTCAAATAACATTTCCATAATGGGTTCAAAATAAATTATCATCATCAACAATGTTAAATGTAGCAAATAAATAGCCAAATAAAAAATTATACGTATCCAATTATTATTATTATTATTGATAATATAAAATTTATTATTATTATAATAACTGTTAAGATTTTTGTTTATTGATAATATTTTTTTATAATTCAACCATATAATAATATATTCAATTGACATGGATACAATATTTATTATTGTTAATAAACTTATTATTATTACATAATAATTATATTGTTTATTATTATTAGTATTGTTGTTGTTGTTAAATATTACCAATGTAATTTGAGTTAACAATAATATTAATATAGATAGTTTAATACCGTTAAATATATGGTTTTTGCAATTTATGCCAAACAAAACAAATAATTGTTTTAACATTTTTGTTATTAATTTAACAATAAAAATATAATAATAAAACATTTAGCACTTTTTTTTAAATAAATCAAGTTTATACCGTATAATATTGTATTAAGAATACATATATATATATATTTATTTATAGTACAATTATAACACAGTTTTTAATAAATATATCACTCAAAAGTGATTTATTATATAAATATTTAATATTAAATAATAATTTTTATTTAAAATACATTTTTATAACATAATTATATACAGTTTAAATATTTATATATATATATATATATATATCTATATATATATATATCTATATATATATATATCTATATATATATATATATATATAGATATATATATAAGTAAATATTTAATAATATGAATAATAGATAATAAGTTTATATTGTAAAAATTCATTTAAAATATTAATATAAAATTATATTTATTAATGATTCACAATAAAACTAAATATACTGTAATATAATTTTAAATAATATAAAATTTTGCACACAATTTAAGTGACATTTGAATATAAAATCCGATAAATTATTTATACATTATATAACATACTATACATTATTTAGTTAACAAACTTAATCTTTTTTAAAGTTGTTATTATGTTATTAAATATAAATTTTAATATTAATATTTAATTTAAATTTAAGTCACTCTTATAAATATTTATACATTGATTATATATATATTTATTTATTTTATTAAGTAATGTTAGCATAAATGTTATAATATGTAACTAATATTTATATATCAAAAGTTTATTAAAGTAATAATAGTAGTAGTAGTTGTGCTAACAGTAACTGAAGCAATCATAACATCAATATATTAATATACAATATATTTATACAAAATCTTATTATAATTTATAATTATAATAAATATTAGTTTTTATTAAATTTATTGTTGTTTAACTTGAACAGTATATTTTCAACATTTTCATTTAATTACAAAATATTTTAATTAAAAATAACAACTAGTAATAATAATTATACAAAATATTATTATAGAAAATTATTATACATTAGAATTTATTTATAAATTATATTTTTAATGTATTAAATAACTACAAATAATTGACTAAAAAACTTAGATTAAATATTTCATTTTTTAAAAAAAAATTAATCATCAATTTTCTAGAAAATATTATACTATATATTGAAATACTTATATAGACTGACCAAATAAATATGAAACAAGGTTTGAATACAACTATATTTAGTAATTAAATATTTTTAAAATTTATTATTTTCCATATTATATATTATAGAAAGTATAAAATAGGTTTTTTTTGTAGACATCAAAAAATTGCATTAATTATCTATAACTAACACTGTATTATTGTTATTATTAATTAATAAATAATATATTTTAGAAATTAAATAATAAATCTGTATATTTTGTTAGCATTATTATTGTATAATAGAAGATATAATCTTATTTATATAATAATAATAAATATAATATATATTTATAGATATACTGTATATGGTTTTTTATATAAAATTAAATTATATAATATTTATAGTAACTATAATATTGATTATGAACTAGAAAATAATTTCATTTTTAATACAAAATGTTTTATTTTTTGTATCAAATCTTTTTTTAAATAACTTTAATATTTATATATCATATAAAGTGATTTAAATAAAATTTAATTGAAAATTTATTAACGAAATAAAATTATTAAAATCGATAATTTTGTTTTTATATTTGTCTATATTATATATTAATTTTTAAATTAATTTTCTGTAAATGATTATGTACAATAATAAAAATAAATATTAATTTTATTTATAAACTATATCATAAATTTCTATTTAAAATTTTAAAAAATAATTTATACAATTTAAAATTATATATAAATTATATACTGTATATCTAATATTTAAAATGTTATTAATTATTTGATATAAAATATTTGCTTTTTATTTTTAAAAAAATATGTCTTTTAAAATATTAAAAAATTACAAATATATCTCAATATATCAATAAATAGTTATAATTTATATTTGTTTGATAAAAATAATAGATTTTTTTATACATTATATATCATATATGTTTTATAATACTATATTTACATTATATATATTATATATGCTGTATATATATCTTATAATATATAAAAATTGTATACACGTATAAAATAATACACATGTATATATCGATATAAATAAAAAAAATAATAATTGTTATTATTATTTTATTGATCATTTGTGTTATCGTGCGATGAGGACAGTTGTCTTTGCACTGACTGTCTAATCCATAGGCTATCGGGTTTAGGGTTTGGTTTCGGTTTAAAACCTAATCATATTTTTTTTGTTTAATTAGAAAAAAAATACTAATAATATTAAAATTATTCACATAATTCATTCATTCAATTATAAATACATACCGTTTAGCGATAGCTCATTGTTTTTGGCAATCAATGCTTTAACGGCACCGGTAGTCGTCAGTATATCGGCTACCGATTTATTGGACTGTTGTTGTTGGTGTTGGCTATGATCGCCGGCACCGCCGCCGCCAAGTTTGCTGCGAACCGTTGCATAGACTACTGGACTGGGCGTCGAATTAGTTGACGACAACGATCCGGTATTGTTTGTCGACGATAGACTACCGGTGCTGTTAGTGTGCCGGCTGTTAGTAGTGGTGGTCGAGTGATGATTAGTATGATGATCGCCGCCGGTAGCACCGTTGGACTGCTGCTGGCGGTGCGGGTTATGATGGTGTTGCTGTTGGCGCCGGTAGACCGAGAAAGCACTGGTACGAGCACTGGTCGGCATCGGCATCATACGATCCGAACCGCCGCTAACAGATCCCGGAGCCGATTTTGGTGTTGTTTTACTGTATACTGCAATGTCGTGTTGTTGCTGTTGGTGTTGCTGTTGACTGATATCCATGTGCTCTACGACATCATCGTTATCTCTGTATTGTTGTTGTTGTGGTGGTTGTCTGTAAACATGAAAAGCACTGTTCCTTAGGCCACTACCAAACTTTTGTTTTGGTTGTTGGTGTTGTTGTGGTTGTTGTAATCCCTTTCCCATTGAATAGTCACCATCACTGATGATGATGTCATCTGAAAGAAATGTCATAATTTAAAAATAAAATTTACTTTAAATATGTCAACTATGTTTGGTAGGGGTAGTTGGGTGGGTGGGTAGACATACATACCTCTCACTACTAGTCTATCTGTATTTACAATCACATCATCATCATCGACCACCAACTGTGTGTTGTTGTCACCGCCAGCACCTACTATACCATAGCCAATGGTGTCGACATTACCGATATCATCAATAGTATTATTAATAGTATTACTATTCAATTGGCACTTATTCATGGCATAGACTATATTAGTTGTAGGCATTACTACTACTTCGTGTGTAACACTATCGTAATGTTGACTACCATTGCCAACACCACTACTACCGGTGCTACCGTTCATCGACTGGTAGTACAGATTTTGTTGGTGCAGTTGCTGTTGATTTTCGACAATTTGACTCCGATTCTGGTATATTTGAAAAGCGCTGCCACACGGCCTACTAGTGCGACTACTAGTACTACCACTAGTGCCGCCACACACAGATCCCGATGCTGCCGTCAATATATGATCGGATAATACGGCTCCGGGACTACTACTGGCACGTCGACCACCACCACTACTCTCGTGCGATAGTTTTCGCTGTAATGGCTGCTGCTGTCGATGACTACCGGAGCCGCCCGTTGTTTGCGACATAACATCCGTCTGAGATCCCAATGATCCGTCCGCTGACTGTTGTGAGGTTCGGTCGACGGCCGACAACTGTTGTTGTTGTTGTCGACGATTGTAGACAACATTAAACGCACTGTTTTTACGGCTACTACTAGTACTACCGTTTCCAATACTACCGCCGCCGCCGACGCTACCATTCATACTGTACGCCGCTTTTCGTCCGCCACCGCCGCCGCCAGAAAAGTCGTCGTCACTGAATGAACCTATCGGTGCGTTTAGAAAATAAATACATTAATAATAACATAACAATCACAAGACATTTTTTGGGACTTACCGTTATTAAAGGCCATACCACCCATCATAGGTATGTCCACACTGAGCACCGTTGCCGTCGACTGTGGCTTAAACTTTGTTTTACCGTACAATCCTCCTCCGGTCGCCGACTCGGGACTTGACTCTGTTCCGCCACCGCTACCGCCGCCTCCGACACAACCATTCGATTCGTATAGACTACCGGTGCTATTGGTCGGCCGGTTGTTTTGGCCAGACTTTTTCATGATAGCACTGCCGCCACCACTACCGCCTCCTCCTCCTCCCCGGTGCTGATACACTGAAAACGCCGAATTACGATAGAGTCGACTGAAACTGCATGTCGATCCCGGACCGCCTTCACGGCTAAGCCGTGGCCTCGGATGAGCTAACGGTGCCGGTTCTGATGTAGTCGGACTGCTGTTGTTTTGATCCCTGAGCCCCTGTAGTTTGGTTACAGCGTTACCAATATTTTCGTAGGCCTTGGCCATACCGGACGAATCGTTCAATTGTTTCGATATTGTCAGATGACTCCAATGTAGTTTGAGGGCACCGTCATAATCGCCTACCGGTGATTAATTAGCGTATCATAAATATATAAAACATAAATGAAATAAAAAATTACTGATAAGTATTGATAAAATTAATTATAAATAATTATTAACATTATTATTATAGTATTTTAGAGTAAATCTATTAAATTTATTAAACACCCCGATACCAATACATAAAGTATCTCAATAGCCTACCGGTTCCTTATTAGTAACCCCCCCCCCCGTCCTCTCTAGCAGAATATTATCATTATGATGCAATTAAATAAGTAATATAACTAAAATTTAAATTTAAAAAAACAAACAATAAAATACAGTATCGGTATATAATTACAATTCCTAACCAACAACAAAAAATATCATACAAAACAAAACATCAGTCAGTGTAGGGCCAAACACACACACATACATAACCAAACACACACACATAGATAAACATATACACACATACCTAACAGCTCGTAGACAAGTCCCAGATTACTGCACGCCTGGCCCTCAATTTGTTTGTCCTTCTTGGCCAACCCGATAGCCAGTTGCCGTTCGTGCCAACGTTTGGCCTGCAAAAAGTTGCCCATACATCTGGAGGCGTGGCCCAGTCCAGCGTAGGCCTTGGCCTCGATATGCCTGTCGCCGATCTCCTGGGATATCCTTAAGACTTGTTCGTGAAAATGCAACGACTGTTTATAGTTGCGTCGGAAGTGATGAGCCGACCCGAGGTTACAGTAGGCTCGGGCTTCCTCGGCCTTATTGCCCAACAGTTTGGCCAGTTTGACGTGTTCGACGTGACACTCCAGTGCCCGTTCAATATCGCCAGCAGCCAAATACATGGAACCGACATTACCGATCTCCCGGGCCTCGGCCAACGTATCGCCAATTTGACGGACCAATTTCAGACAGTGCTTGTGCGACGATAGGGCATTGGCAAAGTCGCCGATACCCGAATAGACATGACCCAGTGAGGTCAGGGCCATGGCTGCCTGTAGGGTGTGCTGACATTTCATGGCCAATACTAGTTGTGACCGATGCGATTGTAGGGCATCCGAGTGCTGACATTTGGCAAAATAGGCTGAACCGAGGTTGCCGTGAGCCCGACACTCGCCCAGTGAGTCGCCCAACGATTTTGACACCTGATTGATGTTGTGTTTGTCGAGTGATATAAAAGAAAAAAATCAATATTTATTTTTTTTTCATAAAAATAAAATATATTTGTGTAATTTATACTATAATATACTGTAGTATTGTGTGTGTGTATGTACTGTACTGTAGATTTTTTTTAATGATAACAAATAGGCAAAAAAATTTAGTATACAATATATTATACTTTAAAAAAAATAAATAATTGTTAACATGTAGTTAGTAATTGAATTTTTAAATTTCAACTTTTTTTAAATTTAACATTTTTTTAGTCAATGTGGGTAAATCACCCATGTGCAATGTTTACCTATATATATAAATTTTTAATGTGTGCTAGCTAAAATAAAAATACTTATATTTTATACGTTAAAAGTTTATGTATATTATGCTAATTATTAGTAATTTTTGTTATTATTATTATTGTAAATTGTATAAATAAATATATTAATTAAAAAATTATTTTTAGAAATTAATCAATATGCTTTTACTTAATTGACATTATAATCAATTATTATTAATTGTTTTTCAAACAAACAAACAAACAAACAAACAAAAAAGTTAGTTAAATATTTGTTTTAAAAATTTAATTTTCTAAAAAAGGTTTTAATTGGAAAACTAAAATAATTATTTATATATATAGATATATATAGATATATAAAATATAAATTGATATTTGTTATTATTATTATTATTATATACTAGTATTTATTACGACAGTGTGTATTGATTTTATAGAAAGATAACAATTTTAATGTATTAGTTGAAAATTATAAAAAAAAAACTAAAAAATATTTTTTCTAAAATATCTTTTTAAAAAACAATTTTGTTTATATATATATATATATAGATTTTTATAGTTTATTATAACCAAACTCTAAAAAATTAAACTAAATAATAATTTATAATATTTCTATTTATAATGAATTAAAAGCGTGTGAATAAAATACATTTAGTCTAAAAAAATAAAAGAAAACTAAATAATTATTTATATTATATTTTAAAAAATAAAATTATATACAAATATTTTAATTAACTTTTAATTAAATATTTTCTCTAGTAATTTGTAAAATAATTATCATCATCATTTTTTATAACATACTATATATATATATAATTATACAGTATATACTGTATATATACTATTCAATATAATGTTAATTTGTTTGCAAAATAAAACAAAAACAAATAAATAAAAATAGAAATTTTCAACAAAAAAAATAATATTCTTTCTCAAAACAAAAACATATTATATATATATATATATTTGGTTTTACTTTTTTGTTTTGTTTCAAACACACATAATATATATATATATATATATATATATATATATCTACTAAACTTGAAAATATTCTGAATATTATTTAAAAATCCAAACAACAAAAAAAAAGCTAAAACTAAACTATACTGAGACACGATTATAATGCACTTAAAAGTGCCCCAAAAAATATTATTATATTTTATTTTTGAAAGTTTACTTTCAAACTATAAGTTTTAAAAATAAAGCATACAATGAGTGAGTTAGTGAGTGAGCGATAGAGAGAGAGAGAGAGAGAGAGAGAGAGAGAGAGAGAGAGAGAGAGAGAGAGAGAGAGAGAGAGAGAGACTGAAAGAGAGAGAGAGATGTTTAATAACAATAATTATGAGGTATTTTTGAAATTGCAGGGAAAGGGAGGAAAACTTAATGGTGTAGAGTCTCTCTCTCTCTCTCTCTCTCTCTCTCTCTCTCTCTCTCTCTCTCTCTCTCTCTCTCTTTCAACTATATATAACTATATACTAGTAATATTATAATAATTTTTTTCGGGGAACATTAGCAGCAGCACAGGTAGGTTATAACAGCAGCACAAGTACTACCATCAACAACAACAACAAAACAAAAAAATTAAGATAATATATATATATAAATAATACTCTATGTATGTATAGATTTTTTTCTTAAGCACCTGGAGGTCGTGTTGCATATAGGTTATAGCCTTATCCAAATTGTTGAGTGCCCAGTAGGCGCTGCTTAGTGCCGAAAATACCGAACCCTTTAGTTTCAGACTACACGATCCGATTTGTAGGGCCGATTCAAGTACTACAACAGCGTCGGCATAGTGGCCAGAGGCCAACAATTCCTGGCCGACTACGCTGGCGATAACAAACGGCGACTTATCGAAAGACATGGCCTGCAGCTGCCGGTAGATTGGCTCCAGCGATGCCCTGAGCGGCGATTTCATGGCCGTCTCGACAAAACCGGACAATAGCTGAACAGATTTGTTATCGTCGGCCAGTCCCGAGGCATAGTTGGCCAACAGTTCCGAGTATCGGTTGATATTGTTATTGGTGTTGTTGTTGTTGGTGGTGGTAGTAGTGGTGGTGTGTTGTGATGATTGGCCTTTCATTACGGCTGCTGCCGCCGCCGCGGCTGCCGCTGATGATGATGTACTGGTAGACATGATGTTTCGGGTGGGGGACAGTTAGGGTAGGGATAGGGTGGTTGGTTGGTTGGGGTTTATTATATATATATATATATGATATTAAACACGCATTTGTATATCCATTGATTTGATGATAGGGTATATGCTTTGATGGACAGTATATATATGTATACTATTACTTGAGATTATTATTAAAATTATTAATCACTAGTTTTGTTGTTGTTTTTGGGGGACAGACAGTCATTTCGATAGCACTGATGGTTTAGGGTTGACTGTCTCGACGATTGATTTTTTTGTTGTTGGTGACACAAACATACCGTACATATCCAAACACAGACACACACTAGTAGTAGTTGTGAGACACCATACATGTGCCGTACAATTGTGTGTAAATTATTTTTATTATTTTTCACTTTAATATTGAAATTATTATTAATAATATTTATTAGTATTAGTATTCACATTGTTTTATACATACATTTAAATATTTAAATAAATACAGTGAAAATACATTCAATACATTGAATACCATTGGTATAGCACATTGGGTTAAACATTTTTATAGCACTTTTATATCATATATATATAAAAATAAATGACTATTTAATTGTCAAAATACTGTCAAACTATTTATATCTATATATCACACACATTATATATATATATAAACTGTATATATATATATTTATTTATATACTACATACAGGTATATATACACACACAAACACACATAGACTGTAAATAACTTTTTTTCGGGTATATACTGTGTGTGTGTGTGTGTGTGTGTGTGTGTGTGTGTGTGTGTGTGTGTGTGTGTGTGTGTGTATAAGCACATCAATCTCGATATAAAGGTATGTCTATTAAGAGGAGTCGGTATGAGTGTGTGTGTATATATGTGTGTGTAGTGTACATGAATGTTGTTGAGCACTGGTATGATCCTCAGGACTAATGTTTCTCCACTGTTAGTGTGTGTGTGTATGTGTTGGGGCTGTTAGGCTATCATCAACAATAGCCCATGAGAGAGAGAGAGAGAGAGAGAGAGTGGATGGATGGATGCCAATGGTGCCACCAGCACTAAAAGTACAGGTGCCAGTGCTAGCTATGTGGCTCAGGTATGCAATATAAATCTGTAGTACATAGACTCTAATAGTATGGCCTCTTAGTTACCTCTCTCTCTCTCTCTCTCTCTCTCTCTCTCTCTCTCTCTCTCTCTCTCTCTCTCTCTCTCTCTCTATTTTACTCACTCACTCACTTACATTAAAAGTTTTTACTGGTTATACCTGTGCTATGTGTGTGTGTGTGTAGAGAGAGAGAGAAAGAGAGAGAGAGAGAGAGAGAGAGAGAGAGAGAGAGAGAGAGAGAGGACTGGTAGTTAGTATCGCCGTCTATACCAACTAATGGCAGTCCGTTCTGGTTATTAACCCTCCAGTTGTTGGCAATAATTATATAATAGTAATAATAATATTAATACTGTAAAGAAATAGTAGAAAATATCCATAGATTATATATATATATATACTGTATATGTATTGAATGGTATATTGAAATTTTTTTTAACAATTTTTTATTGTATGTGTAGACATAGACATTTTATTTATTTATTTTATTTTTTATTTATTATTATTATTTTTTTTGCTGGAAAAAATCCCATTGTACTGTATAGTAGACATATATAAACTTTATTTTGTTTTTTAAAAAAATGCTGTATAAAGTTTTATAATGATTATATAAGTATTATTTATATATATATATATACAGTATATGATGATTATGACTGTAGGACGATGATGATGATGCTAATGTTTATTATTTATTTATTTTTTATGTTTACTAATAAAAATATCTATAAAATAAAATACTAAACTTTTTTCGTTGTTGTTTAGTTTGCTATAATATATAATTAATAATAAAATTTTTGTATATATATATACAGTATATGTACAATATATACAGTATATACAGTAATTATATGTAAAAAAATATATAAATTTCCGAGAAATATGGCTATCAATGATTAGTGTATTTTTATTATTTAAAAAAATATATAATTATTATATACACAGGTATTAATAATATATTATGTATTACTCATATAATACATACTGTATAAGTGTTAATAATAATAATAATAATAATAATAATTTCTATGTAAATTTATTGCTAATGTTGCAAATATAATTGTTTCCAATGAAAAAATAATAATATATATATTTATATAAATATATTATTAACATATTTGTCTATTTTATTATTGAAAAATATTTATTTTTTAAACTAATTAATAATAATCAAAAAATTATTATTTAAACTAGTATAATTTTGTTAATATTTTATTTTTGAAAATTATTATAAACTAAATGTACAAATTATATATATATATCAATACTTTATTTTATTAATTGAATCTAAATATGTTAATTAATAATAATTATTATTATTTAAATAAAATAATTTTTTGTACAAAAACAAATACATTAATGAAATGTATTAATATTTAGTAATTTTTTTTTGAAAATTTAAATAATTCAATGAATTATTGATTAAATAAATTAGTTATAGAAATAGTATTTATAGTAAGTAAATAAAATATTAAAATAATATTTATTTAAAAATTTTATTACACATTAAAATTTTTACAGCTTCAAAATTATTATTATTATTAGTATTATTTCAAATAATTTATTTGAGAAATAAAGTAAATAATTTATTCAAATTTCTAAAATGTAAATAAATTATATACAGTATATTAATATATAGTTTTTAATTTATACAGTTTATTTATCTACAGTATATTAATATATAACTAATATAATATTTTAATTGATTTCTTATCGTAATTATTTTAAACTTTTACTTATCTTTATAAAAAAAATTATCTATAAAATTAACTTTATTTGTTTTTTTAAAAATACATTTAGATATTTTTAATAAATAATAATAATAAAAAAAAAATTAATATAAATTTTTCAAAAGTCTATATATAGTATTGATATTTTTATTTTTATTTGATTTTATATGTATAACCACTTTAAATATAAAACTGATTAATTCAATGCAATTAAAATTTTTGTTATGTTTAAGACATTAAAAATAATTTGTGTCTTAACTTTGACTTATGTTTGCCAGTGATTGTATGTGTATGTGTATGTGTATGTGTATGTGTATGTGTATGTGTATGTGTATGTGTATGTGTATGTGTATGTGTATGTGTATGTGTATGTGTATGTGTATGTGTATGTGTATGTGTATGTGTATGTGTATGTGTATGTGTATGTGTATGTGTATGTGTATGTGTATGTGTATGTGTATGTGTATGTGTATGTGTATGTGTATGTGTATGTGTATGTGTATGTGTATGTGTATGTGTATGTGTATGTGTATGTGTATGTGTATGTGTATGTGTATGTGTATGTGTATGTGTATGTGTATGTGTATGTGTATGTGTATGTGTATGTGTATGTGTATGTGTATGTGTATGTGTATGTGTATGTGTATGTGTATGTGTATGTGTATGTGTATGTGAATAAAAAATCTTGTCATTAATGACAGTCATATTTTGATAAATTATCTTGATAAAAATATAATTATATAAATAAAATTTACAATTAGACCAATATATGTTCATGGTTAATGCATTATACATTATATAAGTACAGTATAATAATAAATTTGTTAGCAATGTGTATGTATGTATGTGTAATATACGTATATTAATGTCAATATATGATTATATAATAGTTATCTGGGTTTAATCTTTTATTTTTCTCATAATTTTTTACATATAAATTTTTAAATATTATAATTTATAAACATTAATACTCTAGAGTTTAATGTACACATAAATTTTATATACTGTATATACAGTATATATATATCTATCAATAATTTTTTTTTAAAAAACATTAAAATTATTAAATATCATATTTTTATTAAACAGTAAATGTTTTCATCACTTTAGCAATAAATAAATATAAACTATATATAAAAATATAATAATAATATTATTAATAGTATATAGTTTAATAATGTATAATTAAAATTTATTATTTTGTCATAGAAATAATTATATATTAGATATATTGTATATATACTATACAGTATACCTTTATTACTATTAGATAAAAAAAATTTAATAATAGGAAAATAGATTTATATATATATATATATATATATATATATATATATATAGTTTTAACACATATTTTATTTAAATATTTTTTAACACCAACCTTTTACATATTCTCTCTCTCTCTCTCTCTCTCTCTCTCTCTCTCTCTCTCTCTCTCTCTCTCTTTCTCACAATTTTATTTTTAATACCAGTGTTATGACTTATAATAGAGTATATTGTTAATCAAAGAGAGAGAGAGAGAGAGAGAGAGAGAGAGAGAGAGAGAGAGAGAGAGAGTATGTAAGGAATGGGAGGGAGGGTTTGCCTCTAAGAGATGACATTAACATGTTTTGCCTCCAAAATTTTTTTTATATATATAAAGAGAGAAAGAGAGAGAGAGAGAGAGAGAGAGAGAGAGAGAGAGAGAGCAATAGTTGTATAACAAGTTAGCATTAGTTTATAACTATTTATTTATTTTTTCTAAAAGCAAAATTGAAAAGATTGAAAAACTATTTCTCCTGTATTTTATGCATCCATTAGTAAGTAATCTAAAGTGTGATCTATACCTAAGGTTTTTATTTGAGAGATGTTTTTTGAGAGTAATATATAAATTTTTATTATATATATGATACCAATATATATATACAGTATTTATATACAGTATATATCTATTACAGCAAACATAGACATACATACACACACAGGTTAAGGGCAAATAGAGACTAATAACAAATAATTTTTTTTATAAAAAAAATAATATTAATATAATCTTATTTAGGAATGTATTTTAAAAATTAACAACAAAACAAAAAAAACAACACAAAGTCGGCCATAAATGGAAAAATAGTAATAATAATAATAATAAAACTAAGATTTTTATTTTAAATAAATTTTATTTAAATAAAAATATTCACCAATTTTATCATGTATAGAGAGTTTAGTGTCATTAAAATTTTTTATATCTATGTTTCTCTCTCTCTCTCTCTCTCTCTCTCTCTCTCTCTCTCTGTGTGTGTGTGTGTGTGTGTGAGTGTTTGTAAACTATTCAAAACTATGGGGTAATAAAAAATATATTTAGATATATATATATATATATATGTTATACTGTATTATATAGTTTATAGCACGCAATGTTATTGATATATGACAGTGTATACTAATTATATATGTATCGTTATTATTATTATTATTATTATTACAGTATTATTAGTTGTAATTGATTTTTAAATATCCCAGCTATAGTTTGATAGATATGCGATAACATTGATATATTATAATAAAAAACATTTTTATTCAATATATATATAAATATATATATAAATTTATATAGGTAAATAACTTTAATATTAGTATTTTTGATTTACAAAAAAAAATCTAAAATAAAATTAATTATTTTTTAAAAAAATGTCAATTAAATTTTGTTGTGACAAAATAATGTCACTAAATTTTTTATGTTTTATTTCAATTAATTGATTTATTTATTTATATTAATTAATACTAAATTGTCACGGTATGACAATTATTTCTATATATATATATATATATATATATATATATATTAATATATAGATAGATATTATATAGCATGGTTAATTTATACAGTAATGAAAAATTAATTACTAAAACATTTATTACTGATAAATATATTATTTTAGTTTTTTAAGATATTATAATATTATATTTTTTATATATTTTTTATTTGTTGTTTTTTTTTGTTAAATAATCCTACACAATATATATATAATGTCATAATATTAATTATATAAATATTTGATAATTATTTTTTTTTAAAAATCATTTATAATATGTGATAAATCTTTTGTAAGTTATATAGATAAATGTATATATATATGTGTATAAAATTATAATTATAGTTATACATTATAATTAAAAAACATTATTATACTATACAATTGATAAAACAAAACAAAAAAAAAACAATTGAAAAAATCAATTTGCATAAAACCAATTTTATTTAATTAAATTTTTAAGTTTACCCGTAATAAATAATAATAATTATAATAATATACACTATATTTATTGTTTATTTTCTTTATTTAAATATTTCAATTTTAATTTATTTTTTTTGTGTCTAATTAGCCAAACACACACTTTGTCATCAGAATATATATATAGTATATAATAAAAACTAATAATAATAATAAATAAAAAAATAATCATATTATGAATACAAAATTAATAATAAAAAGAGATAATAATAATTATTATTATTATGCTTATATGAAATCAACAACAATAAACAAAAATTTGAATATAATAATAATAAAAATAAAATTTTAGTATAAATTTATATATATATATAGATAAATTAAATTTTAATCTTATAATTGATGTGTAATTTATATATAAAGTATATCTAACTTTCAACAGCAAAAAAAAAATATTATTATTATCATTATTGCCGACTATATTATACAATACTCTAACTAACGTCATAATAATTATAGCGACAATAATAATAATAATAATAACAAATATATATATATAGTAGTTAATGACAGTTGAATTAGTATATATATATAGTTTTTTTTGTTGTTAAATGTGTCTATGATTTTTCAATGTGTGGGACACACAGGGATTATATTATATAATGGGACAGACAGACAGTCATATCACATAAAAGAGAGACCCATTAGTTGATACGGTTTGGTGATAGTAGTAGTAGTAATAGTAGTACAGTATTAATATACAATATAAACTATAGACAGGTATATATATATACAGTATAATAATATTAAAGTAATATAAATATATATTTCAAAAAACTAACGATGTGTTGAAAAAATAGCTGTAATTTTATGTCGCTCTCTCTCTCTCTCTCTCTCTCTATATATATATATATATATATATATATATACTGTATATATATATATATATAAATTTATAGACATGTATACATTAATAATATTGTATATATATTTTTTGTTGTTGTCGTTAAAAAATTAAATATAATAACAATTTTTTTTATTATTATTATTTCAATTATTGTTTGCAAAAGGAAAAAAATTAGTGAGTGAGTGATAGAGAGAGAGAGAGAGAGAGAGAGAGAGAGAGAGAGAGAGAGAGAGAGAGAGAGAGAGAGAGAGAGAGAGATTTTGATGCATTACTTGCGACTATTATAGCTATATATATATATATTATATCAGTGGACAGGTAGCCACAGGTGAGAGGAACTGGTAGTTTTTTTAGTGGTACCGGTTGAAAAAATTTAATAATTGAAATTGCTACATTATTATTATCATTATAGCTAAGCGCAATTGCTATTATGATGATGCTATTATTATTATTATATTTATATAATATTATTATTATTTTAGTTTTTTCAGCGATCATTATTATTGTAGTCTAGTGTACATACATATAATGTGTGTGTGTGTGTGTGTGTATGTGTGTGTATGTGTGTGTATGTGTGTGTATGTGTGTGTATGTGTGTGTATGTGTGTGTATGTGTGTGTATGTGTGTGTATGTGTGTGTATGTGTGTGTATGTGTGTGTATGTGTGTGTATGTGTGTGTATGTGTGTGTATGTGTGTGTATGTGTGTGTATGTGTGTGTATGTGTGTGTATGTGTGTGTATGTGTGTGTATGTGTGTGTATGTGTGTGTATGTGTGTGTGTGTGTGTGTGTGTGTGTGTGTGTGTGTGTATGTGTGTCTATGTGTGTGTATGTGTGTGTATGTGTGTGTATGTGTGTGTATGTGTGTGTATGTGTGTGTATGTGTGTGTATGTGAGTGTATGTGTGTGTATGTGTGTGTATGTGTGTGTATGTGTGTGTATGTGTGTGTATGTGTGTGTATGTGTGTGTATGTGTGTGTATGTGTGTGTGTGTATGTGTGTGTATGTGTGTGTATGTGTGTGTATGTGTGTGTATGTGTGTGTATGTGTGTGATTGTGTATGTTTTTAACAAAAAAAACAACACATAAAAAATCACATAAAATTTAATCAAACAGTTTCCCAGATGTCATATACTTTTATTTTGTTGTTGTTGTTGTCTATTAAAAAATATCACAATTTTATTTTTGTTTTTATTTATTAAATTTATTTATTATTTGTTTATTATTATGTTTATAATTATGTTTGTGCTTAAAATATGTATAGTAATTATTTTTAAACTGGATACAATGTTATTATTATTTAAATTATTAATTATAATTAAAAAATTGGAGACATTTTTGCGACTAATTTTGATCAATTAATTTAATTTTGAGGCAAATTATCATAAATTATAATTGAATATTATTGTTATTTTTTCATTCAATTTCTACAAAAAAATATAATTAGTTTAATTGTTATAAAAAATATATATTTTCATTGTTATTATTATATTATTAAAAAAGATGCAATTATTATTAAATATAATGATAATACAAATAAAAAAATATTATTACACTTATTATAATTATTATTATTTTTTAAAGTTTGGTATAAAAATAATTTTAACTTTTAAATGTTTATTATCTTTTTAATTTTTAAAGAAAAAACTATAAAAATTACAACATTGTAATCAAGGTTTTTAATTTTATACAAAAATAAATTATTTAGTTATTATTATTTTTATTTAGTATTAATATCTGCGACAAATAATTTATATCTTTTTAAAAAATTTTATACTTTAAATATCTATTATATTCATTGAGTTATTAATATTTTTTAAATATATATATATTTATATAACAATTTATATATATAATTAATAATTAGTGTACAAAATATAAATTAATTGCTAAAATAATTAGTAATTTTAATAAATAAATATACAAATAATATATTTATCTTATTTAAAAACAACAACAAATAAAATTATATTTTCATTAACAAATTAAATATAATAATAATAATATTTGAATTGAGGTTAATGTAATAAATGCAATGTTATCCACAAATATAAAAAATAATTAATACATTATAATACTATTAAAAACAAAAATTTATAAAATAAAAACAATATTTATAAACATCTAATATGTATAAATAAATATATACATAATATATAAATTTTTATATACTAAATAAATAAATATATATATATTATCAACAACAAAAATAAAAAGAGGATTACCTTCACATCCATGAGCGCGCAAACATTTATAATATAAAATAATATATATATATATATATACAGTATATACATAACACTGTAAACAACAAAATTATTTTATATTATTGAAAACTTAAGGTCAGTTAGATAATGATATTGATTAGTAGTAGTCTTGATATTATGTAAACAGTATATACAGTATATATACAGTATATATATAATATATATATATTTAACAAACAAAGAAAGGTTATTAGTATTATTATTTGTCGCATAAATTTTTTTTAGACAGTATTATTACAGTATTATTATTAGTAGTAGTATTATTGCTTTATTAACTATCTGTATAACAACTAACTAAAATTAAATATTAAGTTTAAATGTTTAAAAATTATCTAATGTTATATATTGTCTAAGTTTTAAATTATAGACAAATTTCTACACTTAATTTGTGTGTAATTTTTTTTAATGTGATAACACCTGAGAGAGAAAGAGAGAGTGAAAGTTACAGATAATTAATAATAATAAATAATAATTAAATTATTTATAATTATCAACAAACAAAAAACAATATGTTTTTTATTGTGAACAGCAGTGTTACAACTAAATTGATTTTTTAAAAAATATAATAATAAATACATTTTTATATTCATATGAAATTGATTTTCATAAAAATCACGTCATATTATAATTTATTTTTTTTTAAACTTTGTTTTTATAACAATTATAATAATCAAGTGATAAATACAATATATAAAGTAATAATTATAATAAAATTTTTAAATAATTATTTTTATTTTAAATTATTGAATATAATAATTATGTTATTATTATTATTATTATTATTATTAGATAAATCTAAATAAACTATTTGAAATATTTTTGCATTACCATGTTTTTAGGTGAATTATTTAAAAAAATATTTCATTTTTTTAGCAAATAATATGATTGTTCAAAAATTTAGTTAAATATTTTTTTATTGCTATTTATTTATGACTATTACTACTACAATTGTGCAATTAATTTTTGTTATAATAATCATTATGATAATCCAGTAATATTATTAATACAATTAGTTTTTTTGTTCAATATATTAATAATTACGTGCTCTTTGTGTTGTTAATATACAATTTTATTGCAGATATTTTTTTATTTAACTTAATAAAAGTGCAAAAAAAATCTTAAAATCATAACTTTAAATTATATTTTAAGATTATTAACTTTATTTTTTTATATATGTGATAATTATTTTTTATATATATATATATAATAATATATTGTTGGCAATCAAAAACATATCGTGACTTTCTATCTCATACTCTCTCTCTCTCTCTCTCTCTCTCTCTCTCTCTCTCTCTCTCTCTCTCTCTCTCTCTCTCTCTCTCTCTCTCTCTCTCTCTCTCTCTCTCTCTTTGTATTGTATTTTATGTATGTATTAGAAAAAAATAAGTAATTTTTTTTATAGAAATATTATTATATTTTTATAACAAAAAATAAATAATAATTTTTTGATACATATTTTTAAAAAAACTTTTTGTTGTTGTTGGTATGTATAATATATTTATGTGTGAAAAATTGTTAGTTTTTTGTTGTTAATACATACAAAAAAAAATTATTATTATTATATTATATAAATTTATTTGTTTGCCGGTTAGCTACTACTGTACACCAAAAAAAACTAACTAAACTTTTATATTGTTTGTATAGATAGATACCGATGCTCTCTCTCTCTCTCTCTCTCTCTCTCTCTCTCTCTCTCTCTCTCTCTCTCTCTCTCTCTTACACAACAATAAAATAATATTCATATTATATTTATTATTATTATTATTATAAGGAACTGGTATTTGCAACAAACAAACAAAAATATAGATAAGTAAAAGTAAATTATCCCCAAAAAAAAAAATAAAAATTTCTATAAAACTTAATATAGTTTAATATACATTAATACTTATAAATATATTGAAAAATATCAACATTTTTTCTACTTTACAAATAAATATAATATAAACTTTTTATTTTCTATTTTGCTTATTATAATAATACTATTATTATTATTATTACTACTACTACTACTAATATTATAATAAATATATTAAATAATAATAACAACAACAAAAATATGATAATAATTTTTTTTGTTATTATAATAGCAATACAAACAACAACAACAACAAAATGTTTTATATAATTATATAAATATATAAAAAAAATGTTGCGACTCTTATTTTATTTTTATAATAATAATAATATTATTATTTTTGTATCATCATTATTATACAGTGCATTATAATATACTTAACCAGAAAAAATATATAAAAAATAATAATAAAATAAAAAATAAATATATTTAAAAAAAACTAAAAACTTTAATGATGTGGAAAAATTTTAATGTTGTTTATAATAATAATACTAATAATCTAAACCATTATAACAATAACAACAATAATGATGTTAATAATGGACAACCAGTTGTTAACGACCGACAACTTGTTGTTGATAATGATCTACCGGTGCCGGCATTAGTAGTAACTATTGAGCCCGATCTGGACTGTCTGATCCAGGTATTGAGCTACCTGTCCATTGACGACCGGATCAGGTGTCGTCGGGTTGGCCGGTTATGGCTAGAAGCAGCCGACCGACTATCGCGTGGCCAACGCGTACTACACGTGCGCGGTCGGCCAACAAACAAACATTTGTCGGCCGGACAGACAGTAACAGTGCCGCCGCCGTCGCAGTCATCATCCCTATGTGTACTAATGATGCGACAGTTTACTGGACTCCGGGAGCTCTACATTCATGATCTACCTGTCAATGATATAACACTCTATGTAATAATGAATACCTGTCCACAGTTACAATCACTTAGTATTCAAGGTTGCGGCGATAATGTTGTTGTCCATGAAATTGATACCGCAATTGATAGCAATAATAATAATAATAATAATAATAATATGAATGATAAGGTGTCCGACAACTGTCCGACACTGTTTGGCTACCGTTTCCTTATTGATGCCTATTCAGGTCAATTGAAACAACTAACACTATCGGATTGTGGACTAAGCGATCGGGATTGTCGTCCCATACTTCAGGGTCTAACCGAACTACAGGTGCTCGACGTTACCGATAATACTAATATTACTGGAATCGACTTTTATCTATTAGGTATCATATCTTTAAATTTAAATATATATATATAATAAGTATTAATAAAGTATTAAATTGTGTTGTATTTCTCCCACTCCCCCCCCACCAAAAAAGGCACAAAATGTCATACATTACGTGCTGGTAGCCTCAAATCAGGCACCTGTATAGCGACAATGCTCAAGGCACTGGCCAACAACAACAACTCCCGGCCAACAACCAAATCACTGAAACACTTGTATCTAAACGGTTGTCTAAGAAAACCGTTGTCACCGATGTCTGCTGGACTACTAGAGCTGTTGGAAACACTGGACATACAGTTTTTTTGTCCGCAAGACCAGCACATTGATTGTTTCGCATCGATTGCACAGTTAGCTAATCTTCGGGTACTATCTCTGCATCAGGAATGGTGTTACGGTGATCCATCAGCTATTACCGGCCAGACATTAGTAGCCATCGGTGGCCAATGTCGTCAATTGCGCGAACTGTCGGTAACTGGTGACTATGGCTGGCGTCTAAGGGTTACCGATCAAGACATACATGAGCTGGCCATGAGGTGCCAACAGTTGCAGACATTTGCCTTAACCGGTAATATATACTGTATATATACTATATTATTAACAATTACAAACAAAAAACTAATAATAATATTATTTTTTTTATTTACTGTATATTAGTCTATTAAAAGTATTATATGCTAAATGTTTAGTATTTTTTAACGATATATTATTTAAAAAACATTTTTAACAGTATCTTTCAGAGAGTCATTCTCTCTCTCTCTCTCTCTCTYTCTCTCTCTCTCTCTCTCTCTCTCTCTCTCTCTCTCTCTCTCTCTTTCTTTCTTTCTTTCTTTCTATGTGTGTGTAATCATTAAAATAATAATAAGTTATTTAATAATATTATTTATTTTTTGTATAAATAACAGATAAAAGTTATAATTAACTTATTCATGAAATTTATGTGTGTGTGTGTATATATATATTGAATGTTAGAGAGAGAGAGAGAGAGAGAGAGAGAGAGAGAGAGATAGATAGATAGATAGASAGAGAGAGAGAGAGAGAGAGAGAGAGAGAGAGAGAGAGAGAGAGAGAGAGAGAGAGAGAGAGAGAGAGAGAAAAATCATTTTTATAACCAGAAAAATCATTTATAGTATACATATATATATATGTTTGTATATAAAGTATTTATAGATAAAACATTGAAAATATATACTCTCATAGATAAAAAAGGATATATAAATTCAATCGATAATTTACTTCATAATGTTATTAACAAAACACTACAACTATAACATGAATAATAATAATAATAAAAATTATTGCATTTATTAAATGCACGACTTATTCATAAAAATATTTAGTAATATATATATATATATCGTTTTTTTAAAGAAATACATCCATAATATTATCCATTAAAAAAATGTTTTAAAAAATTTACTTTTTAAACGAAATTACTATTATATGTTTTGTTTGCCCCGAAAATAATAATAAAAAAATGTTATTTTTCAAGTTTTATTTTAAAAAAATATATACTGTAGTTGTTATCGATAACCCTTTCCATTTAAAAAAAACCTTTTTTGAGAGTCACTGTTGAGCACAGGTAGACAACAATTTTAATGGGTATATCCTATACATGAAAATAATAATAATAATAATGTAATGATCTTTTATATATCGCTAATATATTTAACGTGTTTATTGCCCGGAATTGATATTATATTATTATATTATATTTATATATATATATACATGATTGCATATAAAGTTTATTATACAATTCAATATACAGTATATATATATATATTGCATAAAAAATTATTTAAATACTATTACTACTACTACTACTAAAAAATAGTAATAATAATATTAACAAAAATGTTGTTAAATGTTGGGATAAAATCTAGTAATTTTTCTCTCAAAAAAAATAATAAATAAAAATATTTCTATCCACTTATATATATAATAATTATAATATTAAATACTCAAATATATATATATATATACAGTATATACTTTATATACCGGTATTAAACTAATAATAAACTGTATGATATAGATAACGATAGAAACGGTTAAATAAAATTAAAAATTTTTATGTTATTTTTGTTGTTGAGAGCCAGCACTGGTATGCAATAAATTATGGGCCAATTATTATTATTATTATTTTAGTCCCACAAATTATATTAAAGGATAAATTAGTAACAACAACAACAACAAAATTAAAAATAATAAGAAAAAATTTAAACTAAATTATTTTATTTTAAAATATCTCTATATATATGCATATTATATATATTTTTAATTATATATGGTTCCCAATAAATAAAACTATTATTATTATTATTATTTTAGTTATCCAATTGACAATGTTTCACGATTTAAATATAATAAAAAATTAATTGTTTTTTTGTTTTGTTTTTTGTTGAAATAGCATTATTTTTATTATAAAATTATATAACTTATATATAATTTTTGTTGTTGTAGTTGGTATTTATTATCAGTATAAAATTTATGTGTTTATTATAATTGTAAAATTTTTTTAATGGTTTTACACTAATTTTCAACAACAAAAAAATCTTTTATTTTATTATATAAGTTATTTATATTAAAAGTATATTTTTAAAAACATTATAAATTAAAAGAAAATAACTTTTTATTTATACATTTTTAATCAAATAATTAGATTTAGGAAATAAATTTGTTTTATTATATTCACAAACACTTTATAATAATTATTTTTTTTTTCTTTAAACTTTGATTTGTTTTATGTATATATATATATATATATATAATATATAATGTTATAAATTTTTTAGATAATTTAATTTTTTACAATTTTGATAAAATTATAATTATTATTATTGTTATATATTTATAATTTAGTTAATACATCAAACATAACTGATCTGTCAATGCGATCGCTGTCTAGGATGACCAACTTGACTAGTCTAACATTGAAATCAATGGACAATCTAACTGATCAAGGTGTAGCACAGTTAGCTATGGGTAATATAAATAATAATGGCCAATCAACTACTATACGTACAATTAAATTGCAAGAGTGTCCGGGCATAACCAATAAGCTGGTCGACCAGCTTATTGACATTGCTTTATTAGCTGGTGATACCAATAAACAACTGTCCCTATATCTATCGTCAACAAAAATTACTAGAAACTATATTAATACGAAAATTTTGCCAGATAATTTGAAAATTATTTTCGATGATAAACCTAGGTAAGTTTTGAAAAATTAAAAATATTTATATATATATATATATTATTTAAATATATATATTTATTTATAACAAATTAAGGTTACTAACTAATACAGTATAAATAATTATGATATTTTCATAATAATGATAATAATATATAAAGTAAAAAAAATAATATATAATTTTATAATAAATAAAAATATTAATTAAAATCAAACAACAAAACAACAAAATAAATATAAATAATGTATACTAATTAATATCTATTATTATTATTATTATTATTAATAATTATATTATTATTATTACTAATTATATTATTATTATTACTAATTATATTATTATTATTACTAATTATATTATTATTATTACTAATTATATTATTATTATTACTAATTATATTATTATTATTAATAATTATATTATTATTATTAATAATTATATTATTATTATTACTAATTATATTATTATTATTATTACTAATTATATTATTATTACTAATTATATTATTATTACTAATTATATTATTATTACTAATTATATTATTATTATTATTACTAATTATATTATTATTATTACTAATTATATTATTATTAATTATATTATTATTATTATTTTGCTAACAGAGATATACTAGACATGGAGAAGCCATCGTTGCTGAAAATGGCAATTGTCGTAATCATGTCGGCCATCATATTGTCAATGATTGTCATTACAATAGTGGTTGTAATTGTAATGCCGGTCCTAATGTTATCGATGATGTGCTACGATAACTGTCTAAAATATGTTGTCGACAATTATAATTTATTAATTAATTTATTAAATTTATATAATATTAATAGTAATAATAATAATAACAATAATAATTATTATAACTATAATCATAATAATAATTCTAATACTGATAGTGTTAACAATAGTAATAATAATATCGATAATAATAATAATATTAATGATTATTATTTAAATTATCTAATAATTGATCTAGATAAAATATTTAATAAATTTGCAACATGTCTAGACTATGTTGATAGATTATTGAGATCATATTGATAATAATAGCATATTGTAAATTAAATAAAATAATTTTTTTAATTTATCTATAAATTTGTATAAAACTATTTTTTTTAAATATTTTATTTCTATTATTATTTTATTAATTTATACACAATTTTTTTATAGACATATATACAGTTCAATTTAGATAAATTGTTTTACTAAATATTGTAAATTGTTTTTATGTGACCTAGAAACTGTATTATTTATTAATATTATTTATTTAAATATTATTATCATTATTTATTATAATTAATTCAATAATACCTTAAATGTCCATTAAGTTTGATAACATTTATTTGATAGCAAACTTAATATAAATAAATTATATTTTAATAATACTGTAATAATAATAATAATAATAATATTATTATTATTATTATTATTACCATATACTACTGTATTATAATATTAAAATTTTAGACAATAATACAATCAAAAAAAATTGCTTTAAATTTAAATTATGATAATTTAACTTATTTATTCACTTATCTTAAAGAATATTGAATATATAATAATAATAAACAATAATAAACAAAAAAATTATTATATATATTTTTTGGCAAACTTATAATGCAATAATCTAATACTATTAAGAATAATATTATTATTATTGTATTAATAAATAATAATGATAAATTATAATAATAGATTTATAAGTGATATATATCATATACTGTATATCACATTTATAGTTATCGTATATTAAATATCAAATTTTTCATATCATATCATATGATATACAAGTTTATACGGTTTATATACAAACACACATAAAGTATATAAAGTTAATATTGTTGTTATCTAAAAAATTAATATTTGCTATTACTACACATATTCAAAATAATTAATAATAATAATACAATACTAACTACTACTACTACTACAGTATATTAAACATAAAAAATATAAACATTTTTTCAAATATGGGTGTATATAAAAAAATAATACCAGTTTTACAGTATTATTAATAATAATAATACAGTCTCACCTGTTTATGTATGTGTATGACAAATGTTTAATTAGTTTTTACTATTTATTTATTTTATTTTAGTTTTTTTTTGAGTACACACCATATATATATATTTACTGTATATTATGATAGTATTTTATTTTACTGTATTTAGACATATGTTTATTGTATTTTTACTATAAAAAATGTGTGTTAAATAATAATTATATACGCTATATGCATGCTTAAAACAAAATTAAAGTGAATTTATTAATATATATATATATATATATATATATATATATATATTAAAAATAAAGTTTTTTTTTAAATTTAATAAATATTTTTTAAATAATATTCAACAAATATTATTGTTGTTGTTTTTATTGTTTAATTAATTATTTTGTTTAGTATAACAACAAATAATAATAACAGTTACTAATATACAGTAGTGATTATAAGTAAAATGATTATAATTAATAATATTAGTATTTATTACAATATATATTAACCAAAATGTTATTATAATACATATGATATGATAATCAATATACTTATGTATTAAACTATGATAACAAAATTTTTTTTTATCATATCATATAAATATTTGTGATTTTATTTTGTTATACTAAAACTATTGAAATATATAGTGAAATAATAATAATAATAATAATTAGAAAAATGTGTTTATAATGTTTAAAATGTTTACTCATTTTTATTCAATTATTATTATTGAAAAACAATTGTTGTAATAATTATTATTAAGTTATTATTATTATTTAATAATGATATAATGTGTACACAAAATAAAATTTTATGATGTGATAAAATACTGAAAATATATTTATTAAAAAAAAATTAATTGAAACAGTATTTATATTTTTTAATATTATAATTGTCACAAATAATTTTTTTTTAATATTATTATAATTAAATGTTATTTTAAAAATGATTTACTATTTGTTTAAAAAAAAAAAAATAATAATAATAATCTAATGTAAAGAATTTTTTAGTTATTTATTTTGTTTTAAAAAAAATTATTAATTTTTTTATACCAAAAAAATGAGTGAAACCTCAACAACAACACCAACAACAACATCGACAATAAGTGATGATCAGTGCAACCAATTGATGGACAGTTTGCTAAACTATGTGCGCGACTATCATCTGAAAAAGTTTGATCCCTTATATCTGAGAGATAAACAAACCATTAATTATAATCAATACGGTATATATTTATAATATGTTTTTTTTTAATTATTATTGATGATAATAATCATTACATTATATGCTTAATAAATTGATAATTAGTTTGTATTTCTAATATATATATATATATATATTTATAAATGTCATTATAATTACAGTATTTGTAAAAAAACAAAAGTTTATTAAAGTTTACACATAAAGAAAAATAATTTTCTTTTAATGTAAATAAATAAATAAATATATATATATGTTTTGTTATTGAAAAAAATAATAATAATTATAAATTAGATTAAATTATTATTAATTTTTCAATAATTAATTTATTCGTATTTATGTTAGTATATTATAATATACTGTATATATATATTAATTATCATAATTTTATCATAAAAATTTATCATAAAAAACTTTATTATCATCAAAATACATATATATATAGTGTCAGTAACCATCAATCAGTGTATCATATTTGGTGCGACCAGTTTTCATCGGTCATCCCCGGCCATTGAACTAAGGCCACAACACTATCGACGGGATAGACATACCTTTCATGTCGGGTGCGACATACAGGTTGGTAGCCAAACAAACTATACTAACAATTTGATTACTTAAACTTAATTTTATCTAATTATATGACATACAGGTGCGCGACTTGAGGGCCAACATTAACTTTGACGCCAAAATCGGTTTACCAAAGTATCGCTATAATCCACGTTTGAAAACATGTTGTGTTTCGGTCAATAGATTTACGTTTCGGGTCGAGTGGTCATTGAATTTGCATCGCCAGACAATCAGGGCTACCGATGTCCACTTGATTGACAACGATCGGGTACAGTGTGTTAGTACAGGGTTTCGATGGCCAGTCAATCGTACGGTCGAAACGTTGATACGAAAAAATTGTGAACTATTTTTGGCCGATAATCGCCGCGAATTGGAATCAATGGCCAGACAGGCGATCAACGATTGGTTTGCACCGACTTTTGGTGAACTATTTGATAGCCGATCGGTGGTCAGCGACCCGACGTTTCGCCAGATTGTCGACCAACTGAAACATTTGTCGTCTAAATAATAATTTTTTTTTTTAATTATTGATAACATAATAATCATTACATTAAATGCTCAACAAATTGATAATTAGTTTGTATTTTTAATTATATATATTAAATGTCATTATAATTACAGTATTTGAAAAAAAACAAAAAGTTTATTAAAGTTTATACATAAAGAAAAATCATTTTCTTTTAATGTAAATAATAATTATATTATTTAATACAGATTTATTAGTTAAATTGTTTTTATATGATATAGTATTATATGTTTCATAATCTCATTTAATAAATAAAAATATAAAGTTTATTATAATACGATATATATATTTAAATAATAGAAAATAAATAAATAATAAGTTTAAAACACACATTAGTTTTTTTTAATTAATAACAATTACAAATTTTTTAATATTTAATTTCAAATATAAAATTTATATCTGGTGATTTTTTTAATTAATAAAAAACTATTATTAGTTTTAGCATTATAATAATATTATTAAATATAATATTTATAAATAAATATAATAACTTGAAAAAATAATAATTATTTTAAAAATTTTAATTAAAAATAAATTAGAAACAATAGCAAAAAAATTATGTCATTTAATAAATGGTGTAATTCAATAACAAACACTAGGCATGCAATGGCCAGTAATGTTAGATATGGTCCCAGTGCTACACGCATACTGTCCAATGGCATACGTTGGTCATAGGGATCGGTATCGGTGTTTAGGTCGACATTGTTTTGCTGTTGATTTGTTTTCAATAGATAATTAATGCCTGCATTAAGCAGTGCATCATAATTGCCTGTTTCACGTTGTTGTGTTATACTGTAAATTAATTAATTATTAATTATTATTATTATATAAATTAAAAATAGAAAATTAAATATAACTATAACTAGCATATAGTCAGTTAAAAATTAATAAATATAATAATTAATAATAACCAACAAACAAAAAACACTTACATATCCTTAAAATGTTTGAATAAAATCCATTTATCATCCGATTTACACAATTGTTTCCTAACCAACATTGCGTATCCGTTCAATTGATACGCTTCGCGTGCAAAATGTAAACTCTGTACGTATTGTTTGTGTGCGTATCTAAAGGCTTCAATGATTTCGGTATTTAGCAAAACTATTGTCGATTTTGTCGATTGAATTTCATACAGTGTTTGTCTAACACGTAAACCTATTTCATTTAAAAATGCATTTGAATATAATTTTTCCGTTTTATCGGTAGACTGTCGAAAATATCGATCGATTAATTGTTGTTCAATTTTATTGGCTTTTTCCTAATTTTTAAAAAAAAATAATAATAATTAATTTTATATATAAATAAGTATATAGATTAAAACATGTATATAATAATAAATGCATATTTATATATAGATAATATGTAAATTACCCTGTACTCATTAAATACATCATTGTTCATGGTAAATTTGATAATCATATTTGGTTTACGCATAATATCCTCATACGAGTCAATAGTTTCAAATGGATTTATCAGATAAACCGATAATATTTCCTGATTTATGAAAATTAATGTAAAAAATTTTCCAACAAATAGTGTACCAAATAGTAGATAGATATATGCAGTAGTTTTTTGCAAATTGATTTTGACTATAAATTACAAAAAATAAAATAAAAAAACAATTGAAATTAAATAATTATATTAATAACATATTAAATATTTTATATTAAAAAACTAATAATTAATAAAAACTAACAATTCATAAACATTGCGTTAAATATATGCCATAAATTAGTTTTATTAATCGATAAACTATTACTATTAAATCTTTATTAAAAAATAATAATTATTATTATTAATATTTAAAAAAATTAAAATAATAATAATAATAAAATTTTTGAATTACATTTGCAAATAAATTAAATACATTATCGATCCTATGGCTAATGTGCAAATAAGTGCCAACCAATACTATAAAATTAAATGATATTAGATATTAATAATAATAGTTAAAAATTAATAATAATATAATAATTAATATAAATATATTACATAGATATCGAAAATGTTCAAGATGCCATTAAATTTATTGCTATCAATTGTTTTGTAGATACTGCTTATAATTGATACTGTATATTCATTATAGGGCCATATTAAATAATAATAATCAACATAATTTGTGTTTAATTTGTATCGATGTAGTACTAAATCAACTTGATCAAGCTAATTTTAAAAAAATGTTTATTTTTATTATATATTTTATTCAACAACAAAAATTAACAATAATCTATATAAGATAATAAAAACATAATATACATACAGTAAAATTTTTGTCTTTTATGAATGTTATTGCACTTATATAAAAAAATTAGTTAAATTTTTAAAAAATGTTAAAATATACTTAAAATTATTAGATTATTAATTGATAATTAAAATAAATTATTAATTACCCATATTTTGTGCGCTCAACCAATTTGTAAACTATTTGCAATTCATGTGAACATAAAAATTTAAAATCATTGTCTACATGCTATTGAAAAAATAAATATTATTTTATTTTTTAAAATTATTATAATAATATATAAAATGTATATTTTTTTATTTAAAAATCATATTTTAAATATTATTACTAATAATTTTTTTTTGATCTAAAATGTAATCATCAGTTAAATAATAATAAAATAAAAAAAAATAAATTGCTTACAAATATACTGCTAGTAAATGTAAAATTTTTCAATATTGTAAATTTCATATCAAATTGATACGGCTCAGTTTCGGCAGCTATAGTAAAATCACATTGAACATTTGGTGCCAAATTTGTTATCATATTTTTAGCTTGATTAATAATAATGATTGATAAAAATATTTGTGTTATAAATAATAGTTACTAAATGATGATAATAAAAATAAATTAATATAAAATTATTTTTTTTGTATACAATTTTTATTAATTTATTTTATTAATAATAATTAATAAACTTATAATATATATATTTAGTTCAAAATAGTGTTATATATATATATATAATCTAATATTTATATATACAGTATAAGTGCTTTTTCCAATACTTTTCAAAATATTTCTATTCAAAAACAATTAGTAATTATAATTTTCAAAAATAATGTAATATATATGTACTGTATATGTAATAACTATATATATTATATGTAAATATATTTGTATATTATATTTTTCTAATGGGTGTTCAGATATATATATATATATTTAATAAGTAATGCTATAGTAATATTGATTAACACAGAAAAACATTACACAGAAATAACTTATTTTAATATATATATATAATATATAGTTTATTAATGTAAAATTATTATTTTACAAAAAAATTATAAAAAATAATTAATATCATAGATTTAATAACAATTATTTATTTATTAATTAGAATTAATTTTTATAAAATTTAATTAAGTTTAATTAAAAAGTAAAATTAGTTAATTTTTATAGAATAAATTTAATTAATCATAAACAAAAATCTTAATTTTCCAAAAAATAAAATAAAAACTACAATTATATTATTAATAATAAGCAATAAATATTTAAAATTTATTGAAATATATTATATAATTATATATTATATAAATTATTTAGATGTATGTTTAATTAAATATTTAAATATTAGTATAAAAATATAAATAATTAATAATTATAATTGAATTGCATATTTCAAATAAAAAAATTTTAAGTGCAATATATTAACATTAGTAAGAAAATTATTTCAATAATTTTAAACTTTATTTCAATGATAAATACAATCAATGCAATGGCCAGTAGTGTTATATATGGTCCCAGTGCTACACGCATACTGTCCAATGGCATACGTTGGTCATAGGGATCGGTATCTGAATTATAGTCGACAATCATATTCCGTTGAATGGTTTTTAGTAAAAAATTCAGAAATGAATTAAGCAATGCATCGAAATTGCCTGTTTCGTGTAATTGTGTTATACTGTAAATTTATAAAATAAATAAAAACATAAATAAATTTTTATTATACATTATATATATATATTATAATATATGAGTGTATATACTGTCACAGAATTTCTATATATACTGTATATACAATTGTTTATAATACTTATAAGAATATAATTAATATTATGCCACTTAAAAGTTAAAATTTAAGTAACATTATCTTTTAATTTAGCCAGGGTATTGTATATATAACTTACCTAATATGACATATGTTACCTTGCTTAGGCGTAAGTTAACTGTATACATGATATTACTTAAATTTAAACTTTTAATTTGCATTATCTGTAGTATATATATATAACTATAATTAACATAACTTTGTTTAAAAAAAATAAAAATCTACAAAATTAAAAAAAACTTACATATCCTTAAAATGTTTAAATAAAATAAATTTATTATTATCCATAAAATTATATTTATTAAACATTATTGCGTAACCGGTTAACTGATAGGCTTCGCGTGCAATATGTAAACGCTGTACGTATTTAAACGTTTCAATGAATTGGGTATTTAGTAAAACAATTGTCGATTTTGTCGATTGAATTTCATCCATAGTTTGTATAACTCGTTTGACTAATTCACTGAAAAGTTTATTTGAATATAATTTGATTCCCGATTGCCGTAAAAATCGATCGATTAATTGTTGTTCAATTTTATTGGCTCTTTCCTAATATATAAAATATATTAAAACATATATATATATAAAATATGTTAAAAACAAAAATTAATTTTTTACAGATTAAAAATTACACTAAAAATATTTTTTTAGTTCTAAAATTATAATAGTTTTCCTAGTTTCAATAAAAAAATTAAAGGGATTTTATTAGGGAATTTCCCTGCCTAAAAAAGTTGCCGGAACTCTAATTATAAATAAAAATTTATAAAAAAAAGTGATTTGTTTAATTAAAATTAATCTGATTTTAAAATATAATTTTGTTATAGAAAAACTGGTAATACAGTAATCTATTTATTATTTATTTATTAAAATTACCTTGTACTCATTAAATTCATCATTGTTCATGGTAAATTTGATAATCATATTTGGTTTACGCATAATATCCTCATACGTATCAATAGTTTCAAATGGATTTATTAGATAAACCGATAATATTTCCAGATTTATGAAATTCAATGTAAAAAATTTGCCAATAATTAGTGAACCAAATAGTAGATAGATATATGAATTGATTTTTTTCAATTTGATTTTAACTATAAAATACATAGAATATAAATTATAAAAAAAAATTTTAAAAATTGTTAAATATATATTTGATTATAAAATTTATATTTTCTAAATATTTTCTTATACTTTATTTTAAATTAATTATTTTTTTTAAACTTACAATTCATAAACATTGCGTTAAATATATTCCATAAATTAGTTTTATTAACTGATAAACTATTTCTATTAAATCTTTAAAAAATAGTTAATAATGAAATATTTTTTTTTAATCTAATAGTTTATTATATTATTTTAAATAAATCAAAAATAAAATAATACTTAATTTTTAATGCTATGATTTATTAATTATTAATTAATTAATCATTTTATAAAAATAATGAAAACTAATTAATTTATGTACCATATAACATTTAAATAAATTATTTTTTTAAATAAAAAATAAAAAAAAATATTAAGATAAAATAAATTTGAATTACAATTTAAAATACAATAAATGCATCAACGATCCTATTATTAATGTGAAACTAATTGTCAACCAATACTAAAATTAAAATTATTGATATAATATAGTTATTATCAATAAAAATTAAAAATTATTAATTAATTAATACATATATTACATAGATATCGAAAATGTTCAAGATGCCATTAAATTTATTGCTATCAATTGTTTTATAGAAACTGCTTAAAATTGATATTGAATATTGATTATAAGGCCATATTAAATGATAGATGTCAATATAATTTGGATTTAATTTGTATCGATGTAGTACTAAATCAACTTGATCAAACTATTATTTTTATTAAAAAAAATAAATTAATAAATAAATAATCTAAAAAAATAATACTTTAATAAACATTTACCGTAAAATTTTCGTCTTTTATAAATGCTATTGCACTGATGATAAAATTAATTAATAATAAAAATGTGTTATAGATATTAGTTAATAATATTTAAAAAATAAAAATAAAATTTGATTACTAGATATATTTTTAAAAAAATAATGTTAATTATTGAGAGAGTCTTAAACAGCGGCAACGGCGATGCTATTAATTACAATTATCTGGTCAACAATAAATTTGATTAAAAAGTGACCAAGGTGGCAATGTTGTAGATAATTTTAAACTGAATAAAATTGTAATTGATCATTTTTTAAATTAATTTTATGATTGGCCAGATAATTTATATTCGACTGTTTATAAAATTTATGAATGATAGTCGACTGCAATTATATGGCCAATCATATAATTAATTAAAAAATGACCAATTACAATTTTATTCAGTTTAAAATTATCTATTTAAGACTCTCTGTTAATTATTACTATTATATTAAATTTATTACCCATAATTTGTGCGCTGTACCAATTTGTAAACAATGTTAAAGTCAGTTGAACATAAAAATTTGTAATCATTGTATTTTTATTATTTTTATAGTAATAGTTAAAAAATATTGTTAAATTAAATACTTTATAAATAATATATATTTATTATAATATTGTATAACATTAGATTATAATTAGTGATTATAAAATATATACATAAATTAAATATTAATAGATAAATAATAAAATTAAATAAAAAAACTAAAAATTGCTTACAAATGCATCGTTTGTAAATGTAAAATTGCCTAGCTGTTTAGTTAATTTAATATCAAATGTATACGGCTCAGTTTTGTCAACTATATTTAAATCACATTGAACATTTGGTGCCACATTTGTTATCATATTTGATTGTGATTGATAATACAGTATACACTGTTAAATTAAATTATTGAATATAGATAACAATATACAGTATGTGTGATAATAATAATAATAATTTTATTATTAATTTATAATGATAATAAATTTGATAGATACTAACATAATAATATTAAATAATTTTTATGTACAATTCACCCCAGTTTTATATACAGTATATACAGTATATATATATTTATAGTAAATAGTATAGTAAACTAAAAATAATTCCATTAAAAACAATTAGTAGTTATAATTGGAAAATAATATAAATATTATTGTCTATATATATGTAAATATATATACAATAAAAAGTTTATTTGTCTAATGGGTGTTCAGATTATAATTTTTTTTAATTAGTAATACAATAGTAATATTGATTAATACAAACAAAACATTACAATGAAATAAATTACTTTAATATATTGATTATATATAGTACTGTATATTATACTAATGTAAAATTATTATTTTATAGAAAAAACAAATTAAATATTAATAATAATAATAATAACAAAAAACTATTTTAATTTTGTATTTTATTTATTGTGAAAAAATAATGTCCAGTCCTGTAGTTTATAGCCTATGGACAGGACAGTCAGTGAAAAAGACAACTGTCCTCATCGCTGAACAACACGAATGATCAATAAAACTATAATAATTTATTAGATTTGAGCCGTAGATATGAAATTTACAATATTGAAAAATTTTACATTTACTAACAGCAATATACTGCTAGTAAATGTAAAATTTTTCAATATTATAAATTTCATATGAAATTGATATGGCTCAGTTTCGGCAGCTATAGTAAAATCACATTGAACATTTGGTGCAAAAATTTGTTATCATATTTTTAGCTTGATTAATAATAATGATTAATAGATTTGATAAAAATATTTGTGTTATAAATAATAGTTAATAATCAAATTATTAATGATGATGATGATAATAAAAATAAATTAATATACAATTATTTTTTTTGTATACAATTTTTATTAATTTATTTTATTAATAATAATTAATAAACTTATAATATATATATATATTTAGTTAAAAAATAGTGTTATATATATATATATCTAATCTAATATTTATATATATAGTTTAAGAGTTTTTTCCAATACTTATCAAAATATTTCTATTCAAAAACAATTAGTAGTTATAATTTTGAAAAAATAATGCAATATATATGTACTGTATATGTAATAAATAAATATATTATATGTAAATATATTTGTATATTATATTTTACTAATGGGTGTTCAGATTTATATATATTTAATAAGTAATGCTATAGTAATATTGATTAACACAGAAAAAAATTACACAAAAATAAATTATTTTAATATTATAAATATAATATATAGTATATTAATGTAAAATTATTATTTTACAAAAAAATAAAATTAACGATTACAATAAAAAATAAAATAAATAAAAAAATATAGTTTATTATGTTGTTTTGCATTTTATTTCTCCAATAATTGTTTTAAAATGTGACTTATTTTTGTACAAATATAGATATCAATCAACAATAGTGATAAAAATAAATTTAATATTATTATATAATTATATATTATACAGTATATAAATATTAGTGTATTAAATAGATAAATATGATTGATTGATATATTATAATTCAATTGCAAACTTTAAATAAAAGTTTTTTTAAGTGCAATATATTAACAATAGTAGAAAAGTTATTTCAATAATTTTAAACTTTATTTCAATGATAAATACAATCAATGCAATGGCCAGTAGTGTTAGATATGGTCCCAGTGCTACACGCATACTGTCCAATGGCATCTGATTGTCGTAGGGATCGGTATCTGAATTATAGTCGACAATCATATTCCGTTGAATGGTTTTAAGTAAATAATTCAGAAATGAATTAAGCAATGCATCGTAATTGCCTGTTTCGTGTAATTGTGTTATACTGTAAATTTACAAAATAAATAAAATCATAAATAAATTTTTATTAAACATATATATATATATATATATATATACAGTTTATGCCACTTAAAAGTTTAAATTTAAGTAATATTATGTAATGATTTAGCAAGGTACAGTATATAACTTACTTAATATAACATATGTTACCTTGCTTAGCGTAAAGTTAACTGAACACTCAAATTTAAACTTTTAATTGGCATTATCTTTAGTATATATATATATATATAACTATAATAAACATAACTTTGTTTTTTATTAAAATAAATATCTACAAAATTAATTTTTAAAAAACTCTTACATATCCTTAAAATGTTTAAATAAAATAAATTTATTATTATCCATAAAATTAAATTTATTAAACATCATTGCGTAACCGGTTAACTGATACGCTTGGCGTGCAATATGTAAACGCTGTACGTATTTAAAAGTTTCAACGAATTGGGTATTTAGCAAAACTATTGTCGATTTTTTCAATTGAATTTCATCCATTATTTTTACGATTCGTTGAACTAATTCACTGAAAGATTTATTTGAATATAATTCGATTCCCGATTGCCTTAAAAATCGATCGATTAATTGTTTTTCAATTTTATTGGCTCTTTCCTAATATCATATATATATATATATGTTAAGAACAAAATTTTTTTTTTGCAGATTAAAATTACACTAATAAAAATATTTTTTTATTTCTAAAATTAAAATATTTTTTTTATTTCTAAAATTATAATATTTTCCTTATTTTCCATAAAAAATTAGAGACATTTTATTAAGGAATTTCCCGGTCTAAAAAAACTTGCCCGAACTCTAATTATAAATAAAAATTTATAAAAAACGATATTTGTATAAATAAAATTACTATTATTTTTAGATATATAATTTTTTAAATAGAAAAAATGATAATGCAGTCTATCTATTGATTATATATATATATATATATAATTTATCAAAAATTACCCTGTACTCATTAAATTCATCATTGTTCATGGTAAATTGGATAATCATATTTGGTTTACGCATAATATCCTCATACGTATCAATAGTTTCAAATGGATTTATTAGATAAACCGATAATATTTCCAGATTTATGAAATTCAATGTAAAAAATTTTCCAATAATTAGTGAACCAAATAGTAGATAGATATATGAATTGTTTTTTTTCAATTTGATTTTGACTATAAAATACATAAAATATAAATTATAAAAAATTGATAAAAATATGTTTGATTATAAAATTTATATTTTCTAAATATTTTCATATACTTTATATTTATATTAATTATTTTTTAAAAAAATAAACTTACAATTCATAAACATTGCGTTAAATATATTCCATAAATTAGTTTTATTAACTGATAAACTATTTCTATTAAATCTTTTTAAAAAAATAATTAATATTAAATATTTTTTTAAAAAATCTTATAGTTTATTATATTATTGTTAAATTAATCAGAAATAAAATAATACTTAATTTTTAATGCTATGATTTAATATTTATTAATTAATTTATATACTATATAGTACATTTAAATAAATTAAATTCTTTTTAAAAAAATAAAATAACAAATATTGAGATAAAAAAATTGAATTACAATTTAAAATACAATAAATACATTAACGATCCTATGGTTAATGTGAAATTAAGTGCCAACCAATACTAAAATTAAAATTATTAGATATAATATAGTTATTATTATCAATAAAAAAATTAAAAGTACACAAATTATTAATTAAATTAATATATATATATTACATAGATATCGAAAATGTTCAAGATGCCATTAAATTTATTGCTATCAATTGTTTTGTAGATACTGCTTATAATTGATATTGAATATTGATTATAAGGCCATATTAAATGATAGATGTCAATATAATTTGGATTTAATTTGTATCGATGTAGTACTAAATCAACTTGATCAAACTATTAGTTTTTTAATAAACAAAATTAATTATAAATTATTATAATTTTATAAATAATCTAGATACTTTAAACACTTACCGTATAATTTTTGTCTTTTATAAATGGTATTGCACTGATGTTTCAAAAAAAAAATATTAAAAATTAATTAATAATAAAAATGTTATAGATATTAGATAATAGTATTTAAAAATATATTTTGATTACTAGTTATAATATGATTACTAGTTATAATTTTTTTAAATAATTTTAATAATTTTAATTAAATTTATTACCCATAATTTGTGCGCTGTACCAATTTGTAGACTATGGTTAAATCAAATGAACATAGAAATTTGAAATCATTGCGTATATACTATAAAAATATATATATACAAGTTATTTATATTATTTTTTTTATAGAAATAGTTAAAAAATAATTTTTTGTTAATTATAAAAATACTGTTAATTAAATACTATATAAAAGTTATTATATTTATTATAATAGTGTAACATTAAAAGATATTAATTTAGATTATAAATGTATACATAAATTAAATATTAATTTAGATAAATAAATTTGCTTACAAATATCTTGATTAGTAAATTATAAAATTAAAATTGAATTAAATGAAAAAAACAAAATTTTAATTAATTAATTTTGAATCTATAAAATTGCTTACAAATGCATCGTTTGTAAATGTAAAATTGCCTAGCTGTTTAGTTAATTTAATATCAAATGTATACGGCTCAGTTTTGCCAGCTATATCAAATTCACATTGAACATTTGGTGCCACATTTATCATATTGATAATACAGTTTATACAATATATATATACTGATATTTAATATAGATAACAATATACAGTTTGTGTGCTAATGATAATAATTTTATTATTAATTTATAATGATGATAAATTTGATAGATACTAACACAATAATATTAATTAATTTTTATGTACATTTTAAATTAATTCATCCCAGTTTTATATATATATATATATATATATATATATATATATATATATATACTAAATAGTATAATAAATTAAAAATAATTCCATTAAAAACAATTAGTAGTTATAATTGGAAAATAATATAAATATTATTGTCTATAATATAGACTCTATATTATTGTAAAATATATATACAATAAAATTTTTTTTTGTCTTATTGGTGTTCAGATTAATATTTTTTTTGTAATACAATAATAATATTGATTAATACAACAAAAAAAAACATAACAATGAAATAAATTACTTTAATATATTGATTATATATAGTATATATATAAATACTCTATATTATACTAATGTAAATGTAATATACATATATTTTTAATATACATATATTTTAATATACATATATTTTTAATATACATATATTTTTAATATACATATATTTTTAATATACATATATTTTTAATATACATATATTTTTAATATACATATATTTTTAATATACATATATTTTTAATATACATATATTTTTAATATACATATATTTTTAATATACATATATTTTTAATATACATATATTTTTAATATACATATATTTTTAATATACATATATTTTTAATATACATATATTTTTAATATACATATATTTTTAATATACATATATTTTTAATATACATATATTTTTAATATACATATATTTTTAATATACATATATACGTATATATTTATTATTGTACATAAGCATTTATAAAAAGTAATTTTTAGATTTAATTAGATTTCAAAATTAATAATAAATTAATAATTTCAATATAAATTTGCTATATTTAAAATAAAATCAATAATTCATTTGACTTATATTTGTTAATACAATTTGAGAAAATAAAATACAAAAACATTTCTATAAAATTTTATGTTAAAATATAATCTATTTATATATATATATATATAATTTAAACTAATAAAAAACAAAATTCTTTATATTAATAATTTTATTTCATTAGTAAATTTTCAATTTAATTAAATTTAAATTAAATTATATATAGATATTAGTGATTTTAAAACATTTTGTATTAAAAATGAAATTATTTTATAATTTTTAAAATCAATATTTTAGTTAAGATAAAAATATATAATTTGATTATATATATATATTGAAACCATATACAGTAACTAAAAATATGTTATATAATGTACTGTATATATTAATACACTGTAATAACTATATTGAATATACAGTTTTATTCAATAATAAAGCTGACAAAATGTACAAAAATTATTTATTAATTACTAAAATATATTATTTATTAATTAAAATTAAAACAACAGTTACAGTGTTTCGTTATAAATAAATAATATTTTTTATTTTATTTTTGTGTCCTACAAAAAAATTATTAAAAATTTCATACATTAAATTCAAGATATAGTATAGATAATAATTTTTTAAAATGTTTACTTAAAATGTAGTGTTTAAACCTTTTTTTATTTGGTCAGTCTATATATAAATAGATATATATAAGTATTTCAATAAATAATATTTTCTAGAAATTTATTGATTAAATATATATCATTAAAAAAATATTAATGCTTTTTAAAATATATATATTTAAGTTAATTTTTAGTCTCTTATTTATTATAGTACAGTAAATATATATTTATATATTAATAATTTCAATGTACAAATAATTCTGTATAATAATATTTAATATCATTATTAATGTTATTTTAATTAATATATTGTATAATTAAATATGAATAATAATATAAAATGTAGAAAATAATCTCAATTCAAACAACAATAAATTTAATTAAACAAAATATTTATAATTATAAATTATAATAAGATTTTGATGAAATATATTAAATATATACTAAATAACTGTAATAATTATTTTTAGTAAAATTATACAAATATTAAATATTGATGTTATGATTGTTTTGAATTTTGTTGAGCACTACTAGTATTACATTTGATAAACTTTTTCATACATATGAGCTAACATTAATTAATAAAAATAAATAATTTTATGTATATCTTTATGTATAAATATTTTTTAAAAAGAGTGACTTAAAATTTATATAAATTTTTATTTAATATCATAATAACAACTTAAAATAAAGATTAAGTTTATTTTACTAAATAATATATATATATATTGTATATATATTTTGTTTCAAGTATTACTTAAATTATGCTCAAAATGAAAGCTTATTATAATAATTATTTTTTCGTGATTGTGAATAAGTAAGATATATATATATATATATATATAATTTAATATATAAAATCTTTTAATATTTTTTAATTAATCTTTTCAGATTACAATTGTGAAAAAAAATTTTTTATACAATATAAACATTTAATATTATTTAATTATAATTATGTTACAAAAATAAACTTTGAATAAAAATTACTATTCAATATAAATTATTTATATATTAATTTGAGTGATATATTTACTACATTTGAATTATATTTCAAAGTTAGTGTAAACACTATAACTTTATTATACTATAAATATACAATTAATATACAATTAACAGTATAAACTTGTTTTTAAAGCTATAAATTTATTTACAATATATTAAAAGTGCTAATTTATTTAATATAGTTTTTATTAGTAAAATAATAACATCAACAACAAAAACAACAAATGTTAAAACAATTATTTGTTTTGTTTGGCATAAAATGCACAAACAGTTACTATCGGCATATATTTAACGGCATTAAACTATCTATACTTATATTATTGTTAATTCAAATTACACTGGTACTATTTAACAACAATTATATTAGTTTTGAATATAATAATAATAATAATAATAAACAATATAATTATTATGCAATCTTAATAATATTGGTAACTATAATTCACATTGTATCCATGTCAATTGAATATTTAATTATATGTGTGCGTTACAAAAAAATATTATCAATAAACAACAAACTTACCAATTATTATACTAATAATAATAAATTAAATATTACAAATAATAATTGGAAACGTTTAGTGATTTATTATGCAATTTATTTGTTACATTCAACCCTGGTTATGCTATTGTTTTATTTTGAACCAATTGTGGAAATATTATTTGAAATACATGTTCCCGTAAAGTTTACCGTACGTATAGCATTGTGTGCAATGCCAATGTTAGCCTGGTATCATTTTACACAATTAATCAATTGGGAGTTACGTTTGAAATATTTTAGTATGCTTGATAATTTTTATCATGTATATTTATTGAAATTTTTAAATAATAATAATGATAATGCACCCAGTACCCATGAACTAATTAATTGTCAGCAATTAATACATTTGTTTATACGTTTGGATAGTCAACTAAACAAATATGTTGATCAATTAAAATATTTTAACCTGATAAATTATCTATGTTTTTCCAGTGGTTATTTGCTATTTTTTTGGTCCTACCTAGATCAATTACAGTGGTCATCATTGATAATGTGTTTAATAAACATGTTTCTAATATCAATACATTATATTTATTATCTAATAATTTATAAATATAAATATGAGAAAATATATTTCAATATAAAAAATGTCATGGATAAATTACAAGATAAATATGCCAATAATACTGATAATATCTATATTGAACTGGCTGTTTTAAATGCTAGTGTACAATTGTTAATTTATGATAAATAAAATAATAATTATAAAAAAAACTATATATTATAAAAAAATATTAAATTATGATAATATTAGTGTAATAACTATTATAGTATTAAATAAAAATAATGAAAATATATTATAATTAATTTTGATTTACTGTATACAGTATTTATATTATATAACGATATATTAAATAAAATAGTTAAAAAAAATATGAAAATATAATTATGTAGTTAATTGAATTTAGATTTACTTTTTAATATTAAATAAAAATTTCTGAAATAAAGTAAAAATTTTGTTTTGTTTTTATTTTAAAATAAATTATTTTTCGCAATAATTTAGCAACTTTAATTAATTATTTAATTTTTAATTAAAATATAAATAATAACAAAATCTATTAAGTAAAAATTAAGTAAACTATTGGGCAATTTTACATTTAGTAACACCTTATTTGTAAATATTTTTTGTTTTTAATATTATATTTTTTAAAACTTTTTTTGTAAATAAATAGAAATTAATTTATATTTATGAAAAAATGTATACTATTAAAAAATATTAAAATCAATTAATTGTATTGATAAAATATTTTTTGTTATGATATATTTTTATAAACTATTTAAAAGTAAAATTACTATTAGTATTATTACTATTTTATATTTCAGTCAACCATTAATGATAGACAATATTTATGTGGAAATCATTTTTACATAATATATGAATTGGTTAAACAAACTAAATATGGGTAATAATAATAATAAAACTTGTAATAAATGTTGTATTTTTTTTTAAAAAAATGTAATTTGTAATTTTTTTTAGTACATTACCTATAATTATGAATGAAATTAATCATAATTATCATAATTTGTCACTTGGCATTTAAAAATTCAAGTATATTTTTTATTTAATTGTTTATTAAAATTGTAGGTGTAGAGAAAAATGCACAAATTTTGGTGAATGTCCTAGATTATTGTTATTATGTATAGGGATGGGACAGCAAGGCAAGTGCTCCGACCAATCAGGAGCAAGCATTGCATGAGATTGAATAAGCGAACAGGCGGCAACATTAGGTTAGTTCAGGAAGTAGTCGATGAAAAATGTGATACGCCTTCTGGCCGATTAGTTTGTAATTAGCTGGAAATCAATAACTAGGAATTAAAATTGCTAAACAGGGATCGTTTCAAAACGACATCTACCGGTTAGAATGATATACTATTCGATATAATTTGCAAACTCTACAATCAGTTAGGAAAAAATGCTGAACATTTATATTTCAATACAGTCAATCGAGGGTGAATCGATTGATACGCATTGTCCGCGATTTTAGTATTTTCCGAATATTTACAAAAACTATTCAATTAAACTACTTTGTAACCACTACCAATGATCGCAATAATTTTGGAAGTTTTTTTGTAGCACTAGCCAGAAATGTGCAAAACAGTTAGCGAAAAACGGAATTTGAGTTGAAAAGTTTGCAACAAAAGACCGAAAAGTTGCTTAATGTCTAAATAACACATATTTTCGAAGTCAATGGATCTCTGTTTCGGCGAAAAAATGACTCGAATTATAAGCCAACTCCTGAGGATCGACTAAAGCATTTGTACACTGAAATGGACAACTTGTGCCATTTTTCACCTCATTTCTTGTCTGCAATATATATGCAGGTCAAAGAAATTATTGAGACTAATATTGAATTATTTATACTAAACTGATCTAAAACTCAAAAAAATAATCAAAACTAAAATCTATTAAATAAATTAAGTTTATAAATAATTTAATTAGTATTATTTTTATCAAATTATTTAATTAAAAAAAATTGTTTGTTTAAGAAATTTAAATTTACAGCAATTTTTTACAGCCTGTTTAGTGGATGGATTTATTTTGAAAAAAATAACAGTAAAAAACTTTTCTTTAGTGTTATTTTGTTATTACTTTTAATAAGCAATGGTTTTTCTATTCAATAATTGTTGTCATAGTTTAGTTAATTGATTAAAGTTTATACCACTTAATGGTATAACAACAGTAAGTTTTTTGTAATTTGCAGTCAAATTATGAGTAATAATTTATTTCATTAGTTGAAAATTTTGCAATTCATTGCAAAATCATTGTTTTAAACGTTGGTTATATTTTATTCCCGAAAAATAATATCACTGATATTATAGATACTAATGTACACGAATAGGAGTTGATTCCGGCGCAACACACCGACGGCAACGATCCGGTCACCAATTGTTCAAAAAGTAAAAAGAAAGTAGCAAAACATCAGATGAAATACTTATCGTCGGCATCACCATCACCGCAACAATCGCCACAGCAATCGCCGCAGACATTGATTCCGAAACCACAAGAAGTAGATGTTGAGCATAACCAGACATTATCAAATCTCGTCGGCATCAATGTTTCTAAAATCTTAACTACAGTTTTAACTAAAACACCCTTCAGATCAGCTTCAAAATCATGGGACACTTGTATTGATGGCTACACATTGATGTTTGTAATACCGCGCTTAGATGTCTCCAAATACAAGTCAAGTCAAATCAAGCAGTTTAGACGCCGATACTTGTGATCGTAAGCCAAACAATGATGTACTGATGATTATATATTATTAACTTTTTATGTTTACATTAATTGATTTCATATATAATAATGCTTAATTTAAATATGTTTAATATATGTCAAAATTTAGTAAAATTATTCAAACAAAAATTACTAAATAATTGATGGATGATATGCAACGCATTTTGTATGAACTGTAAGCTATTTTTGATTAATAATTATTTTATATTAAAATTATATATATATATACAGTATATATATATACAGTATATATATATACAGTATATATATATATATGTATACATTTTTTTATACTAAATTGCACCCACCTATAAATTGTTTTTTTAAACATAGTTAAAATTAAAATCATTATGAATAATGCAAATCTATTTTACTATATATTATTTGGTACACTATTTGTCGGCAAATTTTTTACAACAAATTTCATAAATCAAGAAATTTTTATCAATTTATTTGACAAATCCATTTGAAACCATTGATAGTTATGAGGATCTTATAAATAGACCGGAATTGTTGATTGATATTATTATGCCAGCCTATAATTTTCAAGATTTTGTGGTATTATTATTATAATTGTAATTGTTTTAATAATAATTAAAAATAAAAAACTTTATACTTTTTTTTAAATAAAGTCAAAATCTAATGAAATTGAACGAAAACTAATTGATCGATACAATAGATATACACCAAAATCGGGTAATATTAACAAATCGTTTGACAAAGTTGTCGATTCGGTAACTCAACAATTATATGATGGCCAACACCAACAAACACAAGTGGCCATAATGATTCAGGTCTATGCCCGGGCACTGTTACGTGATTAGTACAATTAGTACAAAATAGTACAAAATTGTACAAACATTATAGTTATACGTATGTACAGTATAAAGATTTTTTTTTTAAAAATATCATTAATAGTTTTTTAAAATTATCATTAATAATTTTTTAATTAATTTTCATTAATAATTTTTTTTAATTAATTAATTATTTTTTTAGCCTGCTACAATCATATGAAACTGGTCACCATGATGTTTGGGATGATGCACTTTATGATTTTCTATTAACTAACTATCAGCAAGATCAATTTAAATATAAATCCAACCAAACTACCGATCCCTATGATATTCAAATGCCATTGGACAGTATGCGTGTAGCACTGGGACCATATCTAACACTACTGGCCACTGGTATTATTATGTTTATCATTGAAAGTAGACATAAAATTTCTAGATTAATGTAGATTATATTATCAATGATAATTGAATTATTTTTTACATTTTATAAAGTTATTTTCTAATAATTAACTAATTTACAAACTGTTTTAAAAATATATTTAATTTTATTTATTTATTTTTTTGTTACAATTCTAGTAAATATCAATATTATAAAGAAAAAATTTATTATTAAGTTATATAAGTCAATTAAATTATACTTAATTATTGATATATTGATTCACATATTTAAAAAAAATATGTTAGATATTTAATTATTTCTAATAAAAATCTCTAATAATTATCAATTAATTAAAATTTACAAAATTACAAAATAATATACTAAAATAAAATCTTTTTTTCTTAAAATTATTTATTTTAAACAACTATTATATTTCAAAATAATTAAAATTATAATTAGTTTGAAATTCTTTTTAAAGAAACTAAAAAAATAGTTTATTTTTTATGATATAAATTTTTTAAAAAATATATATTTATTTAATATTTTATATATGTTTGTTACTAGTACCAAGATAATATCTATTAAACTGGTACCACTAATAACAAAATACAATAAACATAAAATTTATATCTTATACACAGTATACTGTATTACATTTATATTTTATAAATTATTAATAATATTTTTATATATACTACAGTATACTGTATATACAGTATATATTATTCACTTTATGTACATATATAAAAAAATTATTATTTGTAAATATATTTATTATATCTATTATAATATAAGTCTCATTTTTCTATCAATAATTTTTATAAATAAATAAATAATTTATTTTCTAATAAAATAATCGTATAAAAAATATAATTAGTTTTTATTTTTTATATAATTTACATTGTTGTTTATTTTGTTGAAAATACTATTACCCAATAATACATATATAACATTAAAAATTTTAATATTGCAAATAAATCTTAATAATTTTTTATTTTGTGTAATACAATAATTTTTTTTTTAAAAATTAAATTTTAAAAAAATGTACACAAAAGTAGATAGAAATGTTATATGCGATATTGAATTAGCTCATCAAACTGATCCGTATACATTTGACATTGAATTTGACCATGGTCATAAATTATTGGGCAATTTTACATTTACCTATGAATTATTTGTAATTAAAATTTATTTATTTTTTATAAATTGATTTAATAGTTTTAAAAAATTAAAATTACTTAATATTTTTTAATATGCTTTTAAAAATAATTGTTGTTTTGTTATTGATATATATATAGGTTTTTATAATTTATTTAATTAATTAATTTAAAGGTTGAAAATGATTTCAACTTTATATGCGGCCGAATGTTAGAAGTTTTATATCAATTAGTTCGCCGAACTAAATATGGGTTAAAAACTTTTTTTTATTAATATTTTCAAAAAAAATAATTTTTATGATTTTTTAAAAATTTATTTCTATTAGTGCATTACCAATTTTAATGAATAAAAATTTAAGTGATGATTCAACTAATTTAACTGGCAAACAATTGGCATTTAAATATGCTGAAAACAATGTAATTGAATATATTTATATATATATTTTTTTAAATTTTATTTTTGTTGTTGAATTATTTAATCTAATTAATTTTTTTTTGAATTTTTAAAGTTTGTTGACATTGTTTTTAATGAATTTAATTTGAATTCAAATCTACTGGATCAATTCAATTTGATTAGTCCATATAATTATATGACAACATTAATAATGGGTAGTATTTATCCCACTAATGATGATAGAAAATTCTATGGCATTGCAAATATTATGGATAATTATGTAATTAAAAAAAATTACTATTAATTTTATCATTTTATTTTATACTTATTTTTTATATGTATTTAAAAGTTTTGGTTGGGACTATTTGTTACTATAATAATTAGTATATTGTTATATAAATCCTATACAATAATAATAAGGTAAATAATTTAATTATTAGTGATTTTTTTTATATAATAAATACTTTAAATTATATATATTTTAGTAATTTAAATAACTATTTTTTAGTAAAAATATTAACTTAACAATTGTAAAAATAATAGTGGATATATTTTATGCATTGTTTACTAACAGTAAGTTTATTTTATATTGGCATGCGGTAATTAAATATATTTTTATTTTATTTATTTATTTATAAATTTATTTATAATAATATACTAATTTACAATCAATTTCATTAAAAATAAATTTAATTTATTTTTTATTTACAATTCTAGTAAATATCAATATTATAAACAAGAATATGTTTTTCTATTCACTATTTGGTACATTATTTTTTGGCAATTTTTTTACAATAAATTTTATAAATCAAGAAATTTTATCAATTTATTTGATAAATCCATTTGAAACTATTGACTCGTACGAAGATCTTATGCGTAAACCTGAAATATCAGTAAAATTTACCATGACACAATATGAATTTCAAACTTATCAGGTTAATTATTTTTATTTGGGGGAAGGGGTGTCGGCGTACATACTAATTGGGATGCTACCTAAAATTTTAAAAATAAGTGGGAGGGGTCTAAAGTTCTTATATATATATATATATATCCCAAACGTAATATTTGAATCACCCCTTTCCTAAAAATTAATCTAAAATTAAATATTTTAAAATAATTTTATAATTTATTTTTTTTGTTTAAAAAAATCAATTTATATTAGTCAATGGCTAACGATATTGAACGCCAACTAATTACAAGTTTCGTAGACTCGACTGAATACGAATCAATGAAAACGTTTTATTCGGATATTGAAATGTTTGCAAAATTATTGGCCGAAATTCAGATCCGAAAATCATTGGTCGCATTGATATCATACGATTCGGTCAGGATTTTGCAAAATGCCCGCAAAAATAATCAATTATTGCATTTATCGGACAATTCGTATCAAATGATCGGTTACGCGGCTATTATCCGCAAAACTCCAAACAATAACAGTATTTTATACAAACATTTTAGAGATATGTATGTAATTATTATTATTATTATTATTATATAAGTATAATAATAAAAATTATTATTATTATTATTTTTTAAAGTGTAACTCAATTTCACGAAACTGGTCACTACGATGAATATAATACGGCCATGGCCGATTTTCTAATTAATAAATTTCAGCATGATAAATTCATTATCAATTCAACCGATCCCTATAACAATAGTATTATGCCATTGGATAGTATGCGTGTAGCACTGGGACCATATCTAACCGTACTGGCCATTGCATTGATTGTATTTATTATGGAAATAATTTTCTAAAATTTTTATTAAAACATTTGTCTTTTTTTATTGTGTGTAAATGTTTAACTAATTTATGGTTAAATTGTTGTCTATAAATAGTTTTTAATAGTTTATAAACCCCGGCCCAAACACCCATCCCTAACCCCCATCACATATACACTTATATACTGTATATATATACAATCTATTTGTAAGTATTAATTTGTTTTTAATTAATTAATTAATGTAATAAAATGTTATATAAATTATTTTGAACACAAATTATATATAATATTATAACTAGAAATTTTTATAAATAAATAATTAGAAATTATAAACTTTTTAATAATAATAATTATTATTATTTAATATATTGAAACTAAATAGAAAATTAGGTAAATATATGTAATACACTTTTAACGAATTATAAGTTATTTATGTATTTATGCAATTAATTTAATTAGATTAATCAGTAATAAATACAATAAAATTTTACATAGATAATTTTTATTATATAATTATATCAAGGTATCCTATTTTGTATAGTAATGTACTTTACAATAATATATAGTACAATATATAATATTATATAACGTTATATTATAGTACATATATATTATGTCTCATTAATTAAGTCTAGTATTATAATAGCTATAAATATGTGGATCCCATAGTATAGGATTAAAGTTAAATTTTATATAGAAATTTATTCCTGTAAAATTTTTTTAGAAACTTTTTCAAGAAAATTTATTAGAAACCTTTATTTCCTCAATTTTTCCTGTTAATGTAGCCAATTATATATAGTATATTAAAATTTAAGTGTATTGCATTTGAAGTAATTTATTGTTATTATTACAATACTATAATGATGAAATCAACTTATATAATATAATTTAATATTTATAGTTTATATATATATATATATATATATATAAATATTATTAATAAGTAAAATAACTATTGCAAAGTTAATATATAATATAATAAATATTTTATTTATTATTATAATAAGTATTTTATATATTAATATAATAAATATTTTATATATTAATATAATAAATATTTTATATATTAATATAATAAATATTTTAAATATTAATATAATAAATATTTTAAATATTAATATAATAAATATTTTATATATTGTGAAATAAAAAAATAAATGTATATTATTAGCTATTCTGTTACTAATCTATTAGTAAAACATAATTTTTATTTTTTTTATTGAATAGTTATATACTGTATACTAAATATTAAATATAGTTTTGTTTTATTTAATATATAGGTCATATGAAAAATAATTGAAATAATATAAAAATCACAGTTTAATTTTAATTTTTAAAAATAATTTATTAATTAACCTTAAAAAATTTTCACAAAATTAGCACCAAGTTTTATATGTGATTTTACTTTAGTTGATCAAATTCAACCGTATACATTTGATATGAAATTTGATCAATTATTGGGCAATTTTACATTAACTAACTATCTATTTTTAAGTAATAAAAAACTTATTATTGTTTCAAAATAATAATAATCAATAAATAATGATTAATGATAGTAATTTATAGTATAAATTGTTTTTTTAATTAATAAAAAATAAATTGTTTTTTTAATTAATAAAAAATAAATTGTTATATTTATATATATTAATATATTATTTTTTTATAAAAAAATCAATAGACTATGAATAGCGGCATCAAGTTTCTATGCGGACATCAATTTTACATTATTTATGAATTGGTTCGTCGGACTAGATTTGGTTAATTAAATAAAAATTTATTTATTTTTTAATTTATAATTATTTTAGTTAATTACTATAATTATGATATATTGCAAATAATCAATATATAATATAATAATGTTATGTTAAAAATTGTAACTCTCTTTGTAAATTGTTTATATTGTATCGAATAAATGTATAAAAATTAATATATTTTTTTAAATATTTAAATGTTTTGCCAGTTATAATGGATACTACATAAGCTAAATATGATAATTTAAGTGTATTTGATGTAAAAATAATTAGTATTTTGTAATATTTTATTGATTATTTTATTTTAATATAATTTTCAGTTTAATTTTGATAAAATAAAATTAATAATATTTACTTTAATTAATAATTAAAATACTAATAATAATATATTGTTGAATCAATTTTTCTTATTTCTTAATATTATATTTGAACTTTTAAATAAAAAACATTTCAATTATTTCAAATAGATTACCAAAAAAAAATTATTTGAATTATTTATTTGTTTTTAATATAAAATTATTTTCAGATTGTTTTTAATTAAATTGTTTAATAATTTTTTGTGTTTTCTGTGATATTATTATTAGTAATTACTGTAAATATTAAATATTAAAATTAATTAATTAATTTTTTATCATTGTTTTAGCTATTTTATTATTATTATTATTATTATTATTATTATTATTATTATTATTATTATTATTATTATTATTATTATTAATATATGATATTAATCTAAATAATAATATAATTTAATATTTATTGTTTTTTTCTTCAATTATTAAATAATATAAAATATTGATAAATTAATATATAATATAATAATTATTAGTATAACATATTATATATATTTATATAAAATATATTATTAAATATAGGTTATATAGAAACTAATATAATAGATAACAATTTGTTTTATTAGTTTATGCTTTATTTTAAAAAAACATTTAAACCAAAGTTTAATTTTTTTTACAATAGTTTAATAATAATTTTTTTTGAAAATATTAATTTTACTAATTAATACACGAAAAATGTTTACAAAATTATCACCAACTTTTTTATGTGATGTTACTATTGCTGATCAAACTCAGCCGTATACATTTGATATGCAATTTGATCAACTATTAGGAAATTTTACATTAACTAACTATCTATTTGTAAGTTATAGAAAAAAATTATTATTGTTTCTTTAATAATATTTTTTAAAAAAATTAAATAATGACTAATGATAGTAATTTATAGTATATATTGTTGAATTATTAATTAATGAAATAAATTGTCGTATTTATATATAAATATATTATTTATTTTTTTTAAATAATAGACTATGAATAGAGACGTCAAGTTTCTATGCGGACATCAATTTTACATTATTTATGAATTGGTTCGTCGGACTAGATTTGGGTAATTAAATAAAATTATTTTTTTAATTTATAATTATTTTAGTTAATTACTAGAATTCTGATATATTGCTAATAATAAGTAAATATATATATATATAATGTAATAATGTTTTATTATTTTTTCAAAAAAAATTATTATTAAAGTGTATTACCAGTTATAATGGATACTACTGCTCCTGAATATCAAAATTTAAGCATTTTTGATATATCATTAAAATACGCTGAAAATCAAGTTAAGTTTTATTTAAATAATAAAAAATGTATTTGAATTTAAAATGTAAATATTAATTTTATTATTTTATTTATTCCTAAAAATAAATAAATCTTAGCAAGTTGATTTATTAATTAATCAGTACATTATGGTATCGGATTTATATGATAAATATTATTTAATATGGCCATACAATTATTATTCAATAGTTATACTTGGTATTATTTACCATAGACTGACTGGCAACAAATTTTATGGCATCGCCAATATCCTAGATAACTATGTTGGTTTATTTTAAAAATTAATTAATTAATTAAAAGTTATTAATATAAATTTTTTCTCATTATTAAAATACCCTTTATAGTATTGGTTGGGACTGTTTCTAACAATATTAACTAGCTCAATTTTATATAGATATTTATTTAATAAAAAGTAATTATTATTATTATTTAATTAATTAGTTAGTTCTTTAAATATTGATAATAATAAAAACTAAAAAACATTATCTTTTTATAATAAACTTTTTAATAATAATTATTATTTATTAGATTAAAACTAATTAGACAATTATGGGATATATGTAATGCGCTTTTAATGAATTGTAAGTTATTAGTGTATATAAATATATTTTATAAATTTTTAAATAACGTAAAAATTATAATTAATTTTTACAATTTTATTAATTAATTTATTTATTTTTCCAAAATAGTTGAAATAAAAATGAAAAAACTTAGTTTTTCATTAATTATCATATTTGGTACACTAATTATTGGAAAATTTTTTACATTAAATTTTATAAATCAGGAAATATTATCGATTTATGTTTCCAATCCATACGAAACTATCGATACATTTGACGATCTGATACATAGACCGGAAATGGATGTAAAAATCTATATGTATTATTATGATTTTTATTTGTTTCAGGTATAATAATAATAATTTTTAACTAACTATTTTAACTAATTAAATTATATTACTTTTTAATTTAAAAAATAAATAAAATTACTAATTAACTATTACTCCTATTATTATTATTATTATTATTATTATTATTAATAAAACAATTTTAACATATATTATCAAAACTCAATATGAATGACAATTGTTTAAATGTTTATAAAAATAAATAAATAATTATTCTAATATTTTAGTACTGTATTGAAAAATTAAAAATAATTTTTATTTTCTAAATATATATTTTTTTCTGTTATATTAATTTTCTAGAGTAAAGCCAATGATATTGAACAACAAATACTTGATCGTTCAGATAGACAGCCATTAGTTAACGATAATGTCTACGAAATTATTGATTCATCTAAAAGACTATCGATAGAAGTCCAACAAAAACAAACATCGGTTGTATTGTTTAACATTGAAAATATTCACATATATCTAACCAAACAAACCAATGAACGTATGCACGTATCGCGTGAAGCGTATCTATTGATTGGTTACGCACAGGTATTTAATAAACAATTGGCCAAAAACGATACGTCCAAACAATTGTTGTACAAACAATATCGCGATATGTATGCTACTAATTACTACTATTAATATTGTTATATTATTATTATTATTATTATTATCAATTAAAACTATTAATTAATATTATTATTATTATTATTATTATTAATAATAATAATAATAATAATAATAATAATAATAATAATAATAATAATAATAATAATAATAATAATAATATATATATATATATATAAAGATAAATTTATTTATTTTTAATAATATATATAATATATGTAAAAAATTACAACAATTATAATAATGAATATCGAATATTTAATTAGCTTTTTGTTTTTGTTTTACTTTAAAATTATTTAATTTATTTTTTTATAATTTATTTACAGTTTAGTACAATTGCACGAAACTGGTAACTATAATCAGTGGTATAATGTTTATATGGATTATTTTGTTTTACAATTTGAGCATGATAGATTTATAATGTCTGATACCAATCCTTATGAAAAACGTATGCCATTGGACAGTATGCGTGTAGCACTGGGACCATATATAACACTACTGGCCATTGCTATAATTGTATTTGTTATTGAAATACATTTTTAAAAAATTATTGAAACAATTTTCTTATTTTATATTTCAATTAAAAATATTTTATTTTCTTAAACATTATTCAATTGAAATTATTAATTAACTATTAAATATTATATATATTTTATGATATATTTGATTTATCTACTATTTCTCTATATAATTATATTATTTAATAACAATTAAAAGTTACACAATAACTATTTTTAAAAAAAACAAATTTGTGTTTTATAAATATTACACATTGTAATGTCTTTTAATTAAATTATTTGTAACTATATTGATTAATTGAATTGATTTTTATTTATATATTATTATTTAATTTAATAATTTAATGACATTTAAATTATTAATTTTGTTTTTACTGTGTTTTTAATATTTAATAACTTAACTAATTTTTTATTTAATAAAGTAGTACATATTTATTTTGAAAAAAATAATAATATTAATTTTACAGTAATTTTTTATTACTTTAATGTTATATTTATTCGTTTATTATTATATTTATAAATAATTTATAAATTTTTATTAATGTAATAAACTATTATTATTGTTAACATATTAAGTATTAATATATTATTATTATTATTCTTTTAATTACTAAATATTGTTAGACAATAATAAAAAGTTAATTAATATTTAAAGCTTTTTTATTAGGCAATACTATTTGGAAAAAAACTAATAAGAAAAAATTTTATTTATTTTTATATTAATAATTTATAAAGCAATATATTATTATTGATTTTTTATAATTACAGTTATAATTAATAGAGTTTATTATTATTATAATACTGTAATATAAAAATAAAGTTGATAAATAATTCATTAATATATAAATATAAATTATGTTTTAAATCTATTACAATATTTTTTTTAATTATTTGTAGCAATAATATTATTTTAGTTATAAAAAACAAAAGAAATGAAAATCTATTAATTTAAGTAAAATAATTACAAATAATACTAATAATTATTTAACATTTATTTTAATAATAATACTAATAATACCTTAAAATGTATACTAAATTAGCACCAAATTTAGTATGTGATTTTACTATTGCTGATCAAACTGATCCGTATACATTTGACATTGAATTTGATCATGGTCATAAACTATTGGGCAATTTTACATTTACCAATAATTTATTTGTAATAAAAAAAATAATTAAATAATTTTATATCTATATATATATATATAATATATACTTGAATAATATAAAAAAAAAGTAAAATACAGTAAATTATTATACTATTAATTTTTTTATTGATGAATAGACTATCAATAGCGACTTAAAATTTTTATGTGGCCATCAATTTTACATTATATATGAATTGGTTCAACGAACAAAATATGGGTAATATTTATAATTATATTTTTTAATTATACCGGTATTGTATAAAAAAGTAAATAATATATATATTTATTTAGTTTATTATCAATAATAATGGATAATACTGATAGTAAATATCAAAACTTAAGTGCAGTTGATTTATCGTTAAAATATGCTGAAAATCAAGTAAGTTAAAAATAATAATAATAATAAATAAATTAATAAATTAATTATAATAATAATAATTATTATTATTATGTTATACAGTACAATATGTACTAATTTAAATTAACTAACATAATAATGTTAAAATGGATAGTTTAATATTTATTTGTTATCTTATTTTTTAAAATAAAAATTTCATAAATTAGCAAGTTGATATACTAATAAATCAATACGCATTGAATTCAACTATGCATGATAAATATTATTTAATATGGCCATACAATTATTATTCAATAGTTATATTAGGCAGTATTTATAGTAAAATGGCCAGCAACAAATTTTATGGCATCGCAAATATCCTAGATAACTATGTTGGTTTATTTTTAAAATTAATTAATTGAAAGTTATTAATTTAATTTTGTTAAAAACTTATATTACTTTTTTTTAAATTAATTATAGTTTTGGTTGGGACTTTTTACAACAATATTAATTTGCACATTATTATATAGATATTTAAATATAAAGTAAATTATTCTTATTTATTTTTTTAATTATCAAATAATTTTTAATTAGATAATAATTCGTTTGTAATTTTTTACAAGAAATTATTCTTTTATAAAAAAATATTAAAATTTTGAATTAAATTTAAATAATATTTTTTTTTGTATAGAAATAATATCAATAGTTCATTACAATTGAATTTACAAATATGGCAAATATGTACAGCATTTTTGATAAATTGTAAGGCAATTAATTGTTAAATTATAATTAAATTTTTTACAATTTTTAATATTTTATTTTTTATTATTATTTTTTTAAAAGTTAAATTAAAAATTGACAAAATTAATACGTTTATATTACTCATATTTGGTACACTAATTATTGGCAAATTTTTTACATTAAATTTTCTAAATCAACAAATATTATCGATATATATATCAAATCCATTTGAAACTATTGATACATTTGATGAACTAATTAGTAAACCAAAAATATCTGTAAAGCTTGTTATGAATTCATATGAATGGAAATTGTTTGAGGTATAAAAAAATTTATTAATTTTATTTTTTAAAAAAAAACATTATAATCAAAACAAAAAAAATAAATATAAAATATATGTTCAAATAATTTTTATTTCTTTAAACATTAATACAATAATATCATTTTAATGAGTAAATCAATTATATAATCTATGTATAAAAAAATATCTTTCTACAATTATTTATATAATGTTATAATACAATTTAAATTTTTTTTTCAATTATATCTTCATAATAACAGTCTTAAAACAAACCAGTTGAGAATACTAGAAAGCATTTCCATACGAACTCCTTATTCAAAATTAAAAATTAGTTTTGTAAGGTATCAAATAATTCTAAATTGAAAAAATAAACTCAAAATTAGAAAATGTATTTTATGAAATTATTCAGTATTGCAAAATAAACTCAACTTTAATCATGTAGGGTATCAAATGATTCAGTATTACCAAATAAACTTTTTTTACTTTGAAAGTCACGTTTCCTTGCTTAAGTTAAATTAAATATAATACACTAAACATTTTCAGAACAAATTCGGTATTTTTTATTTATGTTACTTATGTTTTTTGTGCTACATTTGGTAATTATAAAAGATACCATATTGTCATGTGTTGTTTAAAAAAATGCGACATCATTTATGTAATTATATAATTATTTAATAGAGATATAGTTACACAAAAAACATAAATAACATAATATACATAAAAAGGGCCCGAGTTTTCGATAGCTCATAAGCAGTGTATATAAAAATAAACATTTTCCATTTTCACTAACTCCTGAAAAGAGTACGTATCTGAATTCTATATGTCTGTCCGTCTGTCTGTCCAAAGTTGAGTTTATTTTTTCATGCTGAATCATTTGATTTTAATATAATTTTTAATTTGGATTAGGAATTCGTATGGAATTGCTTTCTAGCATTCTCAACTGGTTTTAAATTAAAAAATATCTTTACATCATTTTGCTGCTTAAATAACCTAAATTGGAAAAAAATAAAAATATACATCTATTATAAATTTGTTTAAAAAAATAATGTTTGTTTTGGTTTTTTTTGATTATGATATAATCGAATAGTTTTATTATAGTATTGATAAATAATTATATATATTATTTTATTTTAAAAAATTTTAACAATAAAATAAAATCATTTCTAAGAGCAAAGCCAATGATATTGAACGACAAATAATTGGACGAACAGATAGACAGCCAATAGTTACGGAAAATTTATACGAATCTATTGATACGTCGAAAAAATTATTGTTTGATATCAAATACAAACAAACGTCTATAGCATTGATTAACATTGAAAATACGCAAATATTTTTTACGCAAACTAAACAAAATTATCAATTAATTCATTTATCGGATGAAACGTATCAATTGGTCGGTTTTGCGCAGGTTTTCAATAGATATAATTTAGACAATAATCCAACTAAACAACAATTGTATAGACATTATCGTGATATGTATGTCATTATTATTATTACATTTATCAAAATAAAAAATAATTAAATTTAATATTAAAAAAAATTTATTAAGCAAAAACAAAAAAAAAACTTAAATAACTATATATTTTTAATTAATTAGATTAATACAATCGCACGAAACTGGCAACTATAATAAATGGTATACTGTTTATATGGGCTATTATGTACAGCAATTTGACCATGATGATGACAATTTTCAATTCAATGATCCCAATCCCTATAACATAAGTATGCCATTGGATTCAATGCGTGTATCTGTCGGTCCATATCTAACACTACTGTCCATAGCCTGTATTGTATTTGTCATTGAAATTAATTATAAAAAAATTATTTACTCACATATAAATAATATTTATATATATATTGCTAATTCTAATTAATTCCACTAAAATTTTAGTTTTTATTTTAAATAAAAAATTAATTTATTTAATATATCAGTTTTATTGTCGGTATGTTATATTTATAATTAACTTATTATATTAAAAAATAACTGACACAAAATACATTGATGGTATCCATAAACAATCATATTTATTATTATTTTTAAAAATAAAATTTGATATAATTAATAAACTATAAAATAATTATACAATGATACTTATCATAAACACAAATAAGTTATGTATTATTATTATTTTTAATAAATTTATTTATTAAAAAAATTTATGGTCAACTAATTAATTATATAAATAATAATTAATAATAATTATATAGATATTTTTTTATTTCCTCCATTTTATTTATAAATAAGATAAATTTGTAATTTCAAATTTGTTATTTTGTAAAAATTACTCTGATAAATGATATTTAAATAACAATTAATAAAATATATATATATATATATATATAAATTAATAACAATATTATTAATGAAAAACAAAAACATTTGTAATTATTTATTAATTAATAATCGAAAATATATATATATATATATATAAAAATAAAACTTTACAATAAAATTAATTAATTAATTTTTTTTGATGAAAAAATATAATATAATCTTTATTAATAATGTATAGAAAATCATTGTATTTTTGTTTTAAAAAATATATATATATTTATGTATAAATAGATTGAATTGTAAAATAAATTTTTTTAAAAAAAACTAATAATAATTTATTTTGAATTTTTTTTGTTAATAATTATAAAAATCTAAATCCAATTAATGAATGAAATTAATAAAATAATAATAATAATAATAATAATAACTATTATTATTGTCTATGTTTGCCATTAGTCCTGTTATTATTATTATTTGCGGAAATTTTTGTTTTTTGTTGTTGTTTTTGTTTCGATCGGCGCTTCTCCTGAATATTATGTTCCCGCTGTAGGTCACCGTCGTGTAGATCGCACCGGACTATCGAGTCAACTAATATCGACTCATTAGTTGTCCAATGGGACGGTTGTCTAAGCCTTTCCAGAGTTTCGTACATTGATGGACATGTTTTTTTGTTGGCCGCACGCATAGTATCCGATACTAACACTATTGCACATTTGAATACAATTTTGATACCTTTCCCACCAAACAAACAAAATAATTATTTGTCTAATTTATATGTGGTGTTGACATACCTTCACAGAGAAACATATCCCAAACCCTGAGCACCGATGGCCAGGGAAGGGTTCGGGCGAATACACACATAAACCATTCGGTCATAAACAATATCGGTTCGATTTTTTGCTTCTCCTACCAAAGCCAACAACACCAAAAACGGTCGGTTCCCGAAAAAAAATGTAAAACAAAAAGTTTAAGTTAATAACAATTAAATTATCGGTAAATATTAAATATCGGTATACTGTATAAGCGCACCATTAGTTTGTGGGCGTTGGGCGCAAATCGTTTGATAAATGCGAACAGCATATCGCCGTGCAGTTGGATGGCTTCGAGGCCGGGCGAAAAATAGCCGGGCAGATAGTGGTCGCAAATGGCCACCAGAGACCAGAAAGCGTGTTCGGCCGGCATATGCATTAGTAGTACCGATGCGATCGGGGCCTGACCCTAAAAAGTTAATGTTAATAAAAAAAACACAATTAACCGATTAGTTGTGTGTGGGTTGAGGACAGGTATGCACTGATAAGAGATGGGATACAAACACACAAACATACCTGACAGTAGCCGATATCTGGTTTCAATATGGAAAATGCTTTCAACACATTCAGCAGATCCCGTTGTCCGGTGCCCATCGGTTGGTCAAATAGTTCGTGATTCGGGAACTGTCGGTGAATATCTTTACGTATTTCGTCGACAATCTGCGGATCGCCGGACTGTCGGCAGAGATTACCGTAAGCGTCGGGATGTTGGCGTATCTGATGATGTCCGCCGCACAGATGAAGCCAGGCCTGACCGCGCATCGAATGGGGTATACCTTTGCGACACCGGTCCCTAACTTTTGCCCACCGATTGTTAATATATTTGTCCCATTTGTCCAGCATTTGGATCCACTTTTTCTCCCGTTTTCGTAGCAAATGAATCTCCAGTTTAGTCAGTTCGCTGTTCATTGTTGAGGACAGGGATGTATAGAAAGAGATTAATATTTGTTATAATAGACTAATAATAATAATAATAATACTTACGGAACGACATCCGTCTTATTCGAGTCCATAAAAAAGCCGTATCTATTGCACTGTCGACTATTGACCACCACTTTCGGTACTACTGACACATCGTCGTCCTCGTCATCGGTAACGGCTGTGACAGTAGCGTTGGACAACACAGAGTCGCGTACCGAAGTCGGCGACGAAACAGCCGACGGAGCCAGTGGTGACTTCGGCGGTGTTGTTGTTGTCGACGATGACAACGACGACAACTGTTGTCTATCACTAGTATTGCTAATATCACCGTTTGTTTGTTGATTATCACTAGGTTTACGTCTTGTTGTACTTCCGTTTGTTGTGCGGACACCGCTGACGGCGCCGCCGCCGCCACTACTGCTATCAGTTCTGGTAGTTGTCCGCCGATAACTACCTCCGGGGCCGCCGCTGCCGCTACCGGTGCTATCATAGGACATGAGTTTGCGATATTCGTCGCTCATTTGCCGACGAATTTCTTGATGATGCGGACGCCAGTTATTATGGTCACTACCATCACTACGGCTGGTCGTACCGTTGGTCACAGTTTGTTGTTGTCGGACGGCTGCGGCGGCGGTGGTTGTGGTCTTCCTCGCTGTAGTCGCTGATGTCGGCGGCGGCGATGTTTGTCTAACATTAACATTGGCCGCCACTACTGGTGGCCGATACTGTTGCGCACTGGCCAAGCTTGTCGTAGTGGCCATCGATGTGGTAATAGATCCGCGATCTGAGTAGTAGTCGTCGGTAGTCATCGATGACGACTGGCCGCCACTTCTTAGATGCATTGATGACGAGTTATTGTTCATAGCGTAGACCAGAGGTGTCGGTTGCATAACCTGTCGACGCCTCCTGACTGGCGACGCATCCAATCGGGTAATCAATGTAGTGGTCACCGATTGAATCGGTACTTGTGGCGGTGGCCGTGATTTATTAGGACTAACCATCGGTGGTACGGCCGATGATGATGTTGTTGTTGGCGTCGGTCGGCGGGACATAGTTTTCAGATTTCACTCAAGTGGTCACCACTACTATCGCCGATTAACTGGAGGACAGATATAATCTATTAGTATAAATGATATGAAAAAAAAGTTTTATAAATTAATTTTATTATATTATTGTCCAAAAAAAAAAGTTTTTCAAGTATTAGTTTTTTTTATAAAAATGATAATAATTTTAAGTATTATATATATATTTTTAAATAATTTAAAAACAAATTAATTATAAATTAAAATTGTCAAAAAAAACAAACAAATTGTTAATTGAAAATTTGACCATGTTTATTTTATCAAATAAAAAATAACTAATAAATCATGAATTTCTAGTTTAAATTTATAATTTTTTACTTTTGTTTAAAAAATTTAGTAAATTATATAACATTTTTATAACATAAATTTTTATAAAATAAATAATTAATATGTATTTAGCGCCAACAAAATATTATAATAGTAAATTTTAAACAAAAATTATATTAAAAATTAAAATTATTGAAAAATAATTACTTGTACTTATTTTGATTTAAAAAAAAAAATATATTTTTATCATCTAGTTTTAAAAAAATTACTAATCATTATTATTACAAAAAAAAACTATTTAAATACATAAAAACTGTCAACAAAACATAACTGCCATAAAAAAAAATTAAAATTACGTAATAAACTTGTATTCAAAATGTATGTACAGTATGTATTAATTAATATGTACAGTGTATACGCTGTAACATTTGTTGATGTTTGGTAAATTATGCGACGGTCCCTCGTTTTTTTTTTAAAAAAATATATAAATTACTATGCCAATAATAAAATACTGTAAACATAAACACACATTTTGTACCACGAGTTAATTTAATGTAATAATATTAAAATATATACACAGTATGTTTAAAATTATTATTTAAGTTTTAATTAAAAAAAAAGTATAATTTAGTTTTTACTATGTGATTTGTAAAATATATTACATTTATAAATTTTAAAAATATTAAATTTTGTATCATCGTGTCCCCTAACTAAATAATAATAATAATAAATTTGCGCCAAAAAAAACATATGTTGGATTTATTTTAAATAATAATAATTATTATTATTAATTTTTTTAATAAATCATGTCATGTGACTTTATTTTTTAAAGTACTCTACACAAAAATGTACTTTAAAAATTTCAATGGTGCACATAGGAGTAATTTTATTTTATTAAAAATTTTTATTATTATTATTATTATGTAACTGGTACAACATTCAATATTTAGGTCACTATATGATATACAGTACTGTATATCATAAATATATATATGTCCACTAGTACTACATAATTAAACACAAAATTAGTAAATTTTAATAATTTATTACATTATTATTATTATTAACTAGGGTAACTTTTCAATAATAATAATAATATACATTAATTAATTTATAATTCACCTGGATAGTTTTTTAAAATAATAATAATAATATGATAATTATTAATATATATTTTTTGTTTTTTTAGTAGTGTTGCCAAACAAGATAAACTAGTGTCGGGAATAATAATCGGGTCCCGAAAAACATTGTGTGTTTGTGTGTATATAACAACAATAATGTGTGACCAAAGAGTGGGCGAACTAATACTGTTGGACTCGATGTTCCCGAAACAGTGCCAATGGGACGACCCATCAGTTGGACAGGCAGTCAGCGAACAGGACTACGAGTTTGTCTACGGGAAAGCCCTGGAGTTTACCTTCCAGTGCGACAAACATTTGGATATAATATGCACTCTAGGCGTAGACTATCCGAAAACTACAACATTGTCGGGAAACGGGATTCACGTACACTGTCGTGTACTGGACGGTCGACTGTCCAATTCGGTACAGAAAACACTCAACGATAGGGTGGGAGACTACCTGAGCAGCAGCAACAACGGCAGTACAGATACCGATACCGGTCTAGACTACGATATCATTAGTGTTATACAAAAAATACAGGAATTGTGGACCGATTTGGATAGTATTAAATTGTTGGCCAATAATACTAGTAGTTATAACTGTCCCGCTAATGGTGGTGACCACGCGTCTAATGGTAACTATAATTTTAGTTATTTAACTATAATTAACTAACTAAACTAATTAACTAAAATTTAACTATAATTATAATTCAATATACAGTATATATTAAACAAACAACTTAATGGGTATATAATAATAAGTGTAAATACAGTGTACAGTAGTATACATATACTATTACATAATTACTAATGTATTTATTCAATCAATCACTTTATTTTTGTTAGTTTGGATATATTTTTATAATAGTATAATATATAATAAAATAACATTTAATCACCTGGATTAAGTTAATTAAATATAATTAACTAGTACTTAAAACATTTATATATATTAAAAACTTTGATATATTTTTTAATATAATTTAATAAATTTTATAATTACCTAATATATACATATGTTTAACATCAACAACAAGTTTGTATATTATTATAATTATTAAAAATTATAAGTAGTAGTAGTTGTTGTTGTGGTTTAATAGCAATTGAAAATAATTGAATACAAGATTGTGTGTTACGTTTGAAGACAGTGTATGTATGTATGTATGTATGTATGTATGTATGTATGTATGTATGTATGTATGTATGTATGTATGTATGTATGTATGTATGTATGTATGTATGTATGTATGTATGTATGTATGTATGTATGTATGTATGTATGTATGTATGTATGTATGTATGTATGTATGTATGTATGTATGTATGTATGTATGTATGTATGTATGTATGTATGTATGTATGTATGTATGTATGTATGTGTGTGTGTGTGTGTGTATGTGTGTGTGTGTGTGAATAAATATCTTTTAAATGTAATTTAATCACGATTTTACATGTTTTATAATTATAGACAATTATATTATACATTTATTTCTAATACATTTCTAATACATTATCTAATACATTTATTTATTTTTTTTAAATAATAGTATGATAGCAACAATATATATAAATTAATCAAGATAAAAATATTATTTTATCTAAATAATCTAAACAATAAGATATACAGTATATATCTATATATCATATTATATTTAATTGTCATAGATTTTACACATTACTCATTAGAAAAATATTTATTTATTTATTTATTAAAAATATGATTATCATTAAACAAAAAATTTCAAAATAGATATAACAATAAAATGATACTAATTATTAATAATAACATCACTACCTATTAAATAATTATTAAATAACAAACACACCTACAGTCATGCAATAGTGGGTTTCACATAATAATAATAATTTAAATAACTTATTATATAATAAATATGTCAAAATAATTTATATTTTAATTAAAATCTTTTACTATCAATCTCTATATATAGTAGTCTTTAAAAAAATCAGTGTTAAAAAAATAATAAGTCAAATGAGAAATTTTTTTAAATAATATAAACATAATTTTTTGTCTTTAAAAAACTATTTTAAAAAAATTCAATAACATTACATTAAATTTAGATTTTATTATTTTTATTGTTGTTGTCAATTTTAATTGTAACAAAAATATAAAATAAATTTAACTTACATTAATATAAAGTTATTTAAAAAAAATTAAATTAAACACTTTTTATATTTTAGAGTATATCACATAAACACGTTATTATTATTAAATATTTTCATTTAATTACTTATATTTTAATATTTTTGTGTTATTATTATTATTACATTGACACTAAGCAATACACACCTACCTACCTAATTTAGGTATTACCTAATCGGCAACACATACTGTACATACTGTACACACACACACACATACATATACACATACATACACATATATATACACACATATATATATATATACACACACACAATATTTTTACTTGAATAATTGATAAGATAATAGTATATAATATAAGGGAAACAATATAGTAATATATTTAAACTATATAAACCATGTTATCGGTTATTGTCTTAATTATAATATTTTTATTGACTTTGTATTAATACAGTACTTTCAACTATTTAATTACTTTATATATATATATGATATATTGCAGACACTAATCAAACACTGGGAGGCAATAATAATGATGATGATGTGGAGGACAGGGATGCAGGCATATCTAGGTATTGGATTTATTCACATCATATAAAATCGACAAAAAAGCGTCAATTGATCATTGATTTGGCCCGTGAGCTACATCTGACTGGTTTTACATGTGTGGGAAAGCCTGGTATGTATTGTATTTAGAGGGGGGGGGGAGACTATAATAACCACCCGTTTGTTTCAATACTTGTAATCACATTTGTTGAAGTATGATTTTTCCGCCCCCCCCTCTTATTTCAATTGTTTATTTAAGAAATAACTTTTTGTTTTGTTTGAAGATTTCATATATAAAATACAAATTGTTTATTGCAAATAAACAAAACATAATAAAACATAACAATTGACTTATTATTATTGAAATTTAAATAATTCAATAGTGTTTTGTTTGTTATTATAAAATACTATTGTTTTTTGTTTTGTTTTAGTTGTTGAATATGTATTAAGCGGTTGATAAGCATTTTTATTATTATTATTTTTTTCAAATAATTAATAATTAATATCGATGATGATAACTATTATTATTATTTTAAATAGCAAATAATACTGTATATAAACATATATATATATATACTATATAAGGTTAAACAATTTTATTAAATACTTAAATAAATTTCTAACCTTCAATTTCATTTAGCATAGATAATTTAATTAAATAATATTTTTTTGTTGAAAAAAATTAATTCATCAAAATATGTGTAAATGTAAATAAAATGATTAAAAATGTTTATCAATAGATATAATACTGTATATTATAGTAATATATATAAATATAAATTGAAATCATTATTTTATTTCTAATAAAAACATATTAGATTATTAATTCAATTCAATATAATCTAATATTAAATCATTAAAATGAAATATAAGATAAGTTAAACATAATATTAGTTTTTAAAAAATATATTTATTTTATTTTTTTGGTTAAAATATTTTTAATAAGTGAAATTCAATATTTATTTTATTGATAATGATTATTATTAGTAGTATTAATATTATTAGTAGTAGATATACTGTATTATAATTGTATTTTTTTAAAATATATATTAGTAACCTAAATATACCTGCATATATATATATATTTAAATTCGCATTAAATTACAAATTCAATAGACTATATATAACTAATAATTTAGTTTAAAATATAACAATAATACCGTATAGTAGTATAGTATTACATATGCAATGCATTTTGATGAGACAATTATATCATATAACAACAAAAACATTATTTATATATACCGTACAGTATATGAGATAAACTATATAATACTAGACAATTGAATAATTTTGTATTGTTGTTAAAAAAATAATAGTTTTTTTAAAGATTTTAATTATTTAAAAAAATAGTTGTTTTTTATCTCATGACTTACATTTCAACAAAAAATAATAATTTATTTTATTTAAACTCTAAAATATATATATAAACACACAAAAAAATTATGTCTGTAATTAACGGGAAGTCCGGTTATTTATATTTTAAGTGATTTTACTTAATTTTTTTGTTATTATTATTATTTGTATAATAAAATTCTAGTCTAATTAAATAAATAAATTAAGGGATTAAACATTGTTTTTGTGGGGCAAACAATTATTTTTTTTTAAATTGATACTTTTTTATTAGCTAAAAATAAATAATTAAATATAACAAAAATATGATTTTTATTTTATAAGTCATCATAAAACACTTGGATTTAAGTGCACTTGTATTTAATCCTACCATTACCTAAATATTTTTTTTAGTTTGTTTATATTTATATATATATATTTTGTTTGTTGCAAAAAAGGCACTGAATTTGCATTTTATATTATAATAAAAACTTATTTCAAGTATTTTATTATTATTTATTTTATATAATGAATTCGTGCATATATTTTGTGTAAGTGTGTATGTGTTATGTACAGGGTTTTAAGGAAATAAATGCCTGCCTTGGCAATGCCAAATAGGTGCCATAAATGCCTGGCATTTTGGGCATCTATTTTATTTGCCTGCCAATTTAAATTGCTAAAAAGCAACTGTATTTATAAAAATAATTTAATTTACTGTTTTTTAGCTTGTTAATTAAATTTACAATTAATATACTTATTTCTAATATATTATCTTTTAAGTAAAGATATACAAAACAAAAATACAGACAAATATATTGATAAAAAAATTTTTATAAATAAATTAATAATAAAATAATTAAAATAATAGGTGTCACCACCTGAAAATAGATGCCCTGGGCATGGCAGAGGCAAGGCAGGCATTTGGCAAAATAGGCATCTATTGTTTATGCCTGCCATTTTTAAAACCCTGGTTATGTATGTATATATGTGTGTGTGTTATGTATGTATGTATGTGTGTGTGTGTGTGCTGTATGAGTGTGTGTGTTATGTATGTATGTGTCTGTGTGTGTGTGTATGTATGTATGCATACAAAAAAAATGTGATTCAACTCTATGGGTAAACAATTTTTTTTAAATAATACAGTATATGTATAAACTTTTAACAATAAATACCAGTATATATACTGTATATAAATTTACAAATTGTATATATATATGATTATATAAATGAATGTTTGTCTCATTTCCTACTCTTTTATTATTATTATTATTATTATTATTATATAATATTCACGAAAGAGAGACTCTTTTATATACAATTTATTTTAAAAGAGTATATACTGTATACATATAACAATACAGTTTTTTTTAAAAAATACCATTTAATGGTTACTGACTGGTGAACCCCAACCCACCTCTACCACCATCCCCTCTATCAAGTCTCTCACCCTTATATATATATAGTCCCTAAGCTACCTGTGTGCGCGCTCAGGCACTTCAATATAATACATGGAGACCGGCAAAATATATGTCTATGTTTACTCAAGAGATTATAATATTTATAAGTAAATTAAAGAAAAGATAACACACAAAAATTTTAAGCGCAATTAAAGCACAAAATACCTGTATATAAAAATCACATGTAAATCAAAAATAATATATAATAGATCAAAATTATTATTTTATTTTTTCAAAAAATGGCAGCAAAAATATGATTTTAGCTGTTTATTTTGTTATACTTAATCATTTAATAACGCACATGAGTAGTTGTTTATTTTGTCATACTGAATCATTTGATCACTCACATGACTAAAGTTTGGTTTATTTTGTTATACCGAGTCATTTGATACCCTACATGACTAAAGTTGAGTATATTTTGTCATACTGAATCATTTGACCGCAATAGTCGACATCACATTTGAATGGAATATGTTTATTGATATCTTTGAAATGTACTAAATTTTATGGTTACTTAATTTTGATGATAATGAAAATGTTTGATTACAATTATTAATGTCACATTTATATGTAATGTATGAGTTGTTTTATGATAATCAAAATGTTGTCTACTATTAGTTGTAAACAGACATTTAGGCCAAAAACACTTAAATCGCATGTTATTGTTATCCACACGTGTGTTGTTGTTGTCATAACAGTCACTATAATCAGTAATTTTCATAGAAATGCAATCATTTGTTATTTTGATATTCATTGCATTCAAGGCATCCATAGCTTCAAACAATTTTCATTTGTAATTTTAATAAAAAAAATGATTTTATTTTTTGTGTGTAATTTCTATTTTTATTAAAATGCAACGTTATTGTTGCCGACTTTCTGCAACCATTAGGCGTCTGCCGGTCTCCAATAATACAGGAGCTGTGATATTAAGTATGTGTGTGTGTGTAATGCAAAAAAAATATGAATGGCATTTATTTTATTTCACAATATAATAATAGGATTTTATATATTATAGTATGTATAGTATATAATATATTAAAATACATTTCACATAACTATTATAATAATAATAGTAACAATTTGATCGGTCATTGGGAAAGGTTAAGCCTATCTACCCATGAACTACCCCTACCTGTGCTATCATAAAATAGTTATTCAAAAAATTATTTAACTATTAAATAAAAACAATCAATTAATTAATTAGTATATATTAGTATAGTTAATGATATTTTGAATATAAATTTTAAACACTTTTATATTAATGACAATAATAATGATAATAATAATACATAAAAACATAAACCAAACAAAAATTATTTTAAAAAACTAATTGATACAAAATAAAACATTACTTAAAAAATTTATTAAAAAATTAACAGTTAGCAAACACACAATTATATATATATATATAATATTATTTTTTTGTAAAAAATAGTTTTTTAAAAATTTTATTATATTTAACACACACAAACATAAACAAAAAAAAATATGCCATTCAATTCAATGCATATTTTATTATTATTATATTAAATGCTATGTGATGTGTGATAAAAAATAAATATAATATAAAACAATACTACTAAAAAAATGATAATAATCTATAATTATTATAATAATAATAAATATATAGGAAATAAAATAAATCAGTTTCATTTTACAAAAATATATATATACAGTATATGAACTCGACTACAGTCTAGACCACTATTTTGTTGACAAATATTCATAAAAAACAATAATAATAACTTATTTTAAATTACTTGTAGAGAAAAAAAATTAGAAAATAAATAAACAATAGTAATTATCTAATAATAATAATACAATAATAATTATAACAATAATAATAATAATACATTTTATTATTGTTAAGATACTAATTAACTTTATATACATGTATATTGTATTTTTTAAAAGTCACAATAATTCAAGCGATGAATTCATTCAAACATATAAAATGATTTATTAGAGAAAAAATAAAGTTTTATTTGTATTTATTTATAATTTTATTTTTTTAAATCAATTGTTTTCCTATTGTTTTGGTAGTTATGTTATTATAAGTAATTTATTAAAATACTTTAACCAATAAATGGTTTATTTTTTTAAAAGATAATATATAAGATATCAATATTTAAACTAACAATAAATAGACATTTAATTAATTTTTTTGTGGGACAGTTAGCCTAATATTATTATTTCATATGACAGTACCATTTAATAGAGTACTGTATATAATAATTATCATTGAAAAAAAACATATTAATCAAAATGATTAATATAATAAACATTATTATGATTATTATTAATAGATATCAAAAATAAAATAAAATAAATTGATTCATTAGAAAATAAATAAAACATTCAATTTATTTATTTTAATATAAAAATCATTTTTTAAAACATAAACAAACAGAGAAAAAAACTACATTTCCCTTACAAACTAAATACTACTAATAGTTTTATAAAAAAAATAAAAAAACATACAATTCCTGGTAAATACAGTGTTTGTAAAATCAAAGGTCAGGGATTTATTAGGAGTTCCTCTCAATCTCTCACTCTCTCTCTCTCTCTCTCTATATATATATATACATATACATATATATCAGGGTTAAGCAAGGTTTTGGATTTTAGGGGGGGTAGACCGGGGTAAAATTTACAAAATTCTCGAAAAATCTTGGGGGGGGTATTGGGTGGGGTAAGATTTTTATTGCATTTTTAAACGGCAATTTTTTCAAAAATCCAAAATCAAGGGGGGGGGTCCAGAGAAAATTCCCTAATATTCCCTTAAATTCCCGAATATTCCCATGTAAATTCGATAAAATTCCCATAAGTTCCCGTATAAATTCCCAGGAAAATAGGTAAAATTTACAAAAATACTAAAAAAACTTAAAATTTAACAAAAATACAAAAAAAACTTAAATTTTAACAAAAATAAATATTTTTTAAAAAAAATTTAAAAAATTAATAAAAACTTAATTTTAGCAAAAAATAAAATAATAATGTATTAAATACTTAAAAATAGGTGATAAAGGCATTAATGATACACTGAGTTTTTTAGTATTTTAGCAATTTTTAACTTTTAAAATAATTTTTTAAATAATACTTAATGCTTATAGTTTATAGATATATATTTTTATTTTTTAATGTTATTTTTATGTAAATACTGATTGAATACTAATTATAAAATTAAAAATATTTTAAATTTTTTAGTTAAAATTTTAAAAATTATTAATAAAAACCTTGTAATATAAGTATTTATTGTTTTATTAACTTCTTAAACTATCTCAAACTTCTATTTATATTGTAATATGATTATTCTTTTCAACAAATTGGTATTTTTTAAYTTTTTAGTTTAATATTTTAATTAAAATAATGTTATTTTTTTAATGAGTTAAAACGTTATTGTAACTATTTTACTTATTTTTAATCAATAATTAGATTCATATAAATTTTAAAAACATAAAAACACTTACTAAAATAGTATCAATTAAAATTAAAATTTTCATAAACTTAAAAAAAAATTTCGGCGCCATTGGCGCCGAAATTTTAGGGGGGGGGTCTTTTCTCCTCGTTTTTAAGCGACAATTTTTCCCATTTGGTCAAAAAGTCTGGGGGGTAAAATACCAATTTCTCGATCTTAGGGGGGGTATTTTGGCCTTACCCCCCCCTACCCCCCCCCCCCCTTACTTAACCCTGATATATATATATATACGGTATATATATATATATACGGTATATATATATATATATATACGGTATATATATATTAAAACTAATATATGCCGTATAAATGATATGAAAATTTTTATTTTTAATTTATTAATAATCAACAAATATATATATATATATTAAATATTTATATTTAGATTGCAAAAACAAACATTAATATATAACTAATCAATTAAAATTAAATATTAGTATTAATTTGCTTATCTATCTATATATATACTATACTATTATAATATAGGATTCATATGTGTTGAGGGCGGGCACCGGTATTGCGAACAATTTTGGCAACAAATACGGTCATTGAGTTGGCAACGAATAACACTTATAGATACGGAACGACACTTACCGACAGCACCGGGAGGTAGTAGTGATGGTTGTGGTCTAGCTTTTGTTGACTATCACGAATTGGCCGATACGGCCCACATGTTTCGGCTACTGGAGGCCAACAAATGCGATAGTGTTGTCAAAAACTTTTTAGGCTTTACCACCAATTAATTGATATTATTATATCATATGATATGATAGCATACATAAACATAGAGAAATCAATTAATAATTTTAATTTAATTAAAATAATACAAAACTAATTTTTTTAATTGATGTAATAATTATGTAAATGTTGAAATGCATTTTTAATTGTTTATAATATAAACTTTATATAATTATATGAATTAATAAAAATTATTATTATTTTAGTTATTCAAATAATAATTAAATAACAATTATTTTATTTTTCTATGAATTATTGTTTTGAACTATTTTTTTATGTGTTGGATATTATTATATTTCTAATAAATAAATTAACATATTATTTTATATAAAAATAAAATTAAATATTTAAAATTTTTTATTAATTACTATAATATTTATATATAATATTAATAATCATGAAAATATTTTGTTGATTATGCTATGTATTTGAACTTTATTTATATTTTACAATAACAAAAATACCTAATAAAATGATCTAGCATAATTTTTTATCAATTAGATAATATATATATTTACTAGCTAAAATCAATTCAAACTAAATTTTAACATATTTACTTTTTAAAAGATGATTAAACAAATTATTTAATTAACATATATAGTTATTATTGCAAATAAATTACAGTATATTGCAAAACATATTGCAATATATTTTTTTAAAAATTAATGAAAAATTTTAAAAACAAATAATAATTAAAAAAATATAAATAAACTAAAAAATTAATTACCTTTTAGATGCAATTAAATAATAATTTAGTTGTTTGTACATATGTCATAAAATTATTTTTATTTTTAAAATGTAAATTTTTAAAAAACACTAAAATTAACATGCACACACACACACACACAATATAAAATATTTTAATAATAATTATTATTATTTTTTAGATATATATCCTAATTGATTGAAACAATATTAATAATAATATACAAAAATTACACCCATTTTTTAAAAAAAATAAAACACTACAGTAAATATCAAATAAATAAATATCAAATTTATTTTAATGTTTTCAATGCACTACTTGTAAAATAATTTTTAAAAATATTGTTGTATTTTTGATTTTGTTGGCTCTAATAATGTGTTGACACTGGAGTTAGTACTCACTGTATGTATGTTTTGAATATAAAATTTAAACGTTTTTTAAACATTACATTACATTAACGTTACAGTAGATGTAATGCTATACTAACTAAACATACAGTATGTTTACTATACAATGTACAGTATATAACAAGTGTTTGTATGTGTATGTGTAATGTGTATGTGTATGTGTATGTGTATGTGTATGTGTAATGTGTAATGTGTATGTGTAATGTGTATGTGTATGTGTATGTGTGTGTATGTGTAATGTGTATGTGTAATGTGTATGTGTATGTGTATGTGTAATGTGTATGTGTATGTGTGTGTATGTGTAATGTGTATGTGTAATGTGTATGTGTATGTGTAATGTGTATGTGTATGTGTAATGTGTATGTGTATGTGTAATGTGTATGTGTATGTGTATGTGTATGTGTATGTGTAATGTGTATGTGTATGTGTAATGTGTATGTGTAATGTGTATGTGTATGTGTATGTGTATGTGTAATGTGTATGTGTATGTGTAATGTGTATGTGTATGTGTGTGTATGTGTAATGTGTATGTGTAATGTGTATGTGTATGTGTAATGTGTATGTGTATGTGTAATGTGTATGTGTATGTGTATGTGTAATGTGTATGTGTATGTACAGTGTGTGTTACGTAAGCGTAAATATATGTCAAACTACTTACACAAACACAGTGTATATAAAAATATTTTTCAAAAAATTTACATGAGTTTTATACAAACACACAATCTGTACGTTTTTAGTTTAGAAAATATTACATTAAAATCAATGGTAAAATATTTATAAACATTCTATATAAAATTGTACCAAAATATAAATACTTTATAAAAGTAGTTTGTAAATAAAATTTTTTATTTAAAATACATAAATTACGTATTTTATTATTAGGTAAATTTTTTAACATGTTGGACGTTATTTATTTTCACATAGATGATAAAAATTACTACAGTAACAATTTGAGACAATCTGATTGGCCAATTGATACAAACGTTGCCAATGGCAACCATTTTTCAATTAATACTGTATTTTTCAAACGTGTTTTTTGTGTTCAAAAAATATTTATTACAATAAATCTATCGATAAAAACAATACACAAAACAAAAAATATCTGTTATTTTCAAACAACTATTTACTGTTTAATAACAAAATTATTTTTAATAAAACTATTTTTTTGTTTCAATTTGTGTTAAATATTTTGATATATATTTTTCGGTGAATTATTATTATTTGGCCACCAATTGATTCTCCCGTTTTTAGTAGCAATAAAAACAAACAAACAAAACCAAAGTCATGTCGTTGACCACTAATATCATTGCCGATGACAGCCGCAGTCACCCCGTGATTGATGAGGACATGGATATTACCGCAGCCGATGCCGTCAATGATGGCCAACACGTTGTGAACCCAACTACTACTACTAGCGAACAGTTGCCGTCGATAGTCAAAAGCCATTTGCCACCACATTTGCAACGATACGCCGGCGGTGGCCAACAACAACAAAAACAACCGCTACGCGACTCGACCACTACTGGTGCCCATAATCCCGGTGCCACTGTTCCCGGATCGACGCCAGCAATGGTATGTAGTATTGACTGTTATAGTTATTACCGAAACGGTTTACTAATGGACGGCTTGTTTTTAATTTGTTTGTCAATTGCCCGACAATTTTTTAGGTTAAACGCCGCCAAATGACCAAATGGTTTAATTCGCCGACCGATGCCTTTCTCAGTCCGTGTACACAAAAACTATGGAAACCGAAACACCCGACAACTGGTCAGTCGGCTATCGGATCGCTAGACTTGGACTCTGGCGCTGCCGATGACGAGGAAGAATATGCCGATGCTATTGACAGCCAACCGATGAACCAGCAGTAGGTCATCCGTTAAGTGGTTGAACCGTTAGGTTAAGAGGACAGACACACACACACACACACACACTGCTAGGCCTACCGTAACCTCTATTGTTAGGCTAATACATATATACACACACACACCTGTCCTCTAATGTCACGCTATTTGTTTTATTTGCCATACATTTAATGATCAACTAATTTGTTTGTATATATATATATATATATATATATATATATATACTGTATATATATATATATATATATATATATATATATACTGTATATATATAGTATATAAATGGTATATAAATATTATAATTATAAAAAAATTGTATTAATATTGAGATGAATATATACTCTGCATATGCAGTATATATATATATATCTATAAGACATATGTTTTTTTTTAAAAATTATAGATTTAGATAATCATATTATTAGTTTATATTATTATTATTATTAGTATTGTTTAATATTTGTTTTTTTTCTACAATTTTAATGATTTATAATTAGTTTTTAATTTGTATAAATACTATATAATTTTTTTTATTATTAATTGAATCACTAATAGCTATATAATAGCTATACTTTAATTTTTACTTTACTTTAATATCAAGTAATTTTTATCTTATAATATTTTTAAAGAAAAATATATTGTTTTTTATTATTATTATTATTTTAAATCATTTGTCATTTTTTTTAAAACTTATATTTGTAGAGAGATAATTGTATTTTTCTAATTATTGTTAGTATTATAACTACCGTAATATGTATTTTTCAAACAACAAGCAAAAGATAATAATTATTTGTCTAACCGTTAGATTTTTTGATTTTATTTTATCATCAGTTAATTGTATTTATCTATTATAACGATTTTTTATATTTAAATATATTATATATAAATTTATAATCAATTTAACTTGATATAAAATAAGTTTATATAAATAGATGACAGTATTATTATTATTATTTTATAATTTATTGATTACTATGAATATAAATGTCAAGTATTGTATTATTAATTTGAATATTATTAAAAAAATAAACAATTCATAACATATTGTTTTTTGTATTAAAACATTTATTTTACAAATTTCTAAAAATTTAATAATAAATATTATATTATTATTGAAATAAAATTTTATTGTAAATTAGTAATTGTAAAATATATTTGTTTATTTTTATTTAAAAAATATGTTTAAAAGTAATTTTTTCTAAATTATGATCTTTTCAATAGTAATAATATTTTTATTTAATTAATTAATGTTAGTATCAAATAATAATAATAATAATAATACGATATCATATAAATTGTTATTGTAATATGAATTTAATTTATAAATAAAAAAATATCAATTTAAAATTAAAATAATATAATAATAATAATTGAAATGTTATTGTAATAAAAATATAATTTTACTCTTAAACTAATAGCTAAAATATAATAAAAATAATTATTCAATTAATATTATGATATACTATACATTATAGTTAAATATTAATAAATAGAAAAATATAGTACCTAGATATTAAAATAATAAATTATTAACAATTTACAATATTAAAGTTAGATATATTAAAATATTTAGTATAAATATATATGTCATCAAATTTATAACAATAAAATCAATAACTTAGGAAAATAATTATTTTAATATTTATTAAAAAGTAGAAATTTTAGTCGATTGCATATAATATGTTATTGCAATTAAACTATAAATTATTTTATTAATAATTAAAATATCAATTGACAAATAATAATTTATCTTGAATTTAAATTATAATTATAAACAATAATAATATATGTTCATAAATAATAAATAAACATATTTTTCAACTAATAATATAATATCATTAAATATTTTAAAAATTATTATACTGAATATTTAAATATTAATAATAAATAAAAGTTAGAAAACAAATTAATATTTAATTATATTAATAAATTTTTAAAATTTATTTATATTAAAAAGTAATAAAAAAATTAGATTAAATTATATTTTTCAAAAAAATATATTATTTTTACTATAATTGAATTAATATAAACAAATTAACGGTAATAATAAAAATGAAAAACTATTAAAATTAATATTAATAAACTTATTAGACATTGTTTAAAATATGAACATTATATTTATTTTATTTTTTGCATAATTAAAATACAATGCTTAAATTTATAGATTATATTTAAGAGAGAGAGAGAGATAGGTTAGTGTGAGGCGCGTAATATATTTTATATCTTTTTTATATATAGCCATCAAAATGGATTTTTTAGGTCAAACAGTTTGTAATTTTGTTTTATTTTTGTTTGAATATTTTAGTTATTATTATTAAATATTTTATTTTATTTATAATTTTAATATTATTATTATTTATTAATATTAATTTAATTAATATTATTTAATATATTAAAATGGTTATTAAAATAGTTTTCTATTTATAAAATAAACAATTTTTACGTAAATAATTTCAGTATACTTAGACTAAACACAACATAGCATACCATTCCTTGAATGGTATTGATATGTGTTGAACGAGTGAAACCCCACCCAAACTTACTGGCAAACAAAACTGTTTGGTTAAGGAGTTCACGATCGAGTCGGTTGTTAATAGTGTAACAGTAGATATCAAAAAAGTTTATTATATCCGTATAAATAAGTTTTTGAATCAAAATATATGTGTTTGTATTGATTATCATAATGATGTTATGCTAATTAAATATAAAACTACGTAATGTTTATTTAATAATTAAGAGATTTATTTACTATAAAATTATTATTTTAAAATTTATATAATTTTACGTACATCTCATAGTATTTTTACAAACAGGATATCTATATCCTCTCAAACTATTTTTTCACTTATAAAATGTAATGTTTTAATATATCAAAATTATTATGGCCTTGAAGTGTTAAACTACTGTTTGTTTATATTTATATAAGTTATTATATAAAAGTAGAATAATACTGTATTTTGTATTTCAGATCAAAAATATTATAAATAAAGTACTGCTTTATACTATTGAAAGGTTTTGTATTTGTTAAACATGTAACGGTAATATCTGCTACGGTGGTAACCAACCGGTACGTCCACACATGTAGCAGATAGCTTGCGATAGGTTCGTGAATCTGGCCTCCGAACCGCTTACTGATTCTCCCGTTAAATAAGCAGCTTATAACTACAGAGTGACCTCACTTGTAAGCTATGCGAGACAGGTTGTGACCAATACAGTGACAGCTGATCCCCAAAGACAAGACAGGCGTTGCGGAGCTTAACAGTACAATAGCGTTGAATCGGCGGAATTAGTTGCAGTCATTGTAATCACTTATAGCGCACGTGTTAAACAATATATACAATACTATATTAGTAGATAAAATGTCTCAAACAATATAAAGCTTATAATAGTCTTAAACCCGAGCTGTCCTAACACACCCACCCGCCAACCGACTGTGCACTTCGAAAGCTAACCCTTCTCTGACTATACCATTGGTATCAGTCCTCCATTACTATTCAGCTCACGTGTGAAAGGCAACACTGGTAGCAAAACTTTATGCATAAATAGCGTTTAAAAACAATTACTAGAATATTAAACAAAATACATATAAGCGTTGATTAAGAACCGTTTCAAACACACTACAGTATTGGGAAAATAATAGTAAGTAATTTAATGTATTAAATATTACTTTTCTATTCATGAACTCGATGGTGACACATAACACCGTTGCGGGTGATAGTGGTCACTGGTCGGACCAGAATCGAAACGGTAGTTTCGCCAGTGGGTACTTCATATATGGTGGCAGCGGTGGGATTTGTAGCCCACATAGGCTGTGGTAAAAAACGATTGTTGTGTGTATAGAGGGAATTACACTCACAATATAGTCGCATACTTAATCCTTTATGTTTATATAATCGGTTTTATATGAGAAGCCGTGGACTTGGTCTGCCGTTAGGCACGAGTTTTTTTTTAAGAAAACAGTTAAATGTTTTCTGTAATATTTTTGTATCGCAAGAATTTTAATGTACTCTTATGTAAATGCCAGAAAACAATGGGTACGTTAAGGCCCGAAGATTTGTCGATTACAGTAAATATGATGGATGATATGGTGCTATTACATTACTTACGAAGTATACGAACCGCAAGATTACGGTAATTTGAGTACCGAAAAGATGCAAAGAGCTGGGTGTAGACTATAACAGCATAATAAACATTCCTATTGAAGCTGTGTTACTGTGTGATGCTGTTATGGCATACAATTCTCAAACAATTCTCAATGATAACAATACTAATGGTGTATGATGGATCAGTAAACTCACGTGATCCATGATATTGAGCCGACGGATGTTCAATTATCTCTTATAGAGTAGACAGTAATACAGTCGGCAGACATACACCCGACAGATATTCAAACAAGAATCAATCAGACGATAGATTTTGCAGAATAAGAGACACAAAACTTATAAGGTGGTTACGGTAAATAGGCAACGGTTAGACAATGTCAAACCAAACAGCAAAAAACTACAGTCGGTGGTAACCGTTGTGCCATGCAAAATAATTGTATCCAATTATTATAATAAATTGCCAAAATATACTAAGGATATAATTGCTGTTACTTTAAGAAAAATAGAGCAGTGGCCAAATAGAGAGCCGAGACCGAAACGGTACTCTATGGTACAACGAAATACAGTCACTTCTATTTATTATGTATGTGATAGTATGTTTTTAATTGTTTTATATGTATTCTATATTTTCTTGTTTTTGTATGTTATTTTATTGTGTGTGTTTGTGTGTGTTTTATAATACACTATTTAACTCCTAACTATATTACCATCTACCTAACTTTTATAACACTAAAATATTTACAAAAATTTCACACCCCCACCCTGAAAACTAACTTTAATTTACTCCCACCCCAATAAAATAATCATTTAATATTCATTACAGTTTTTTAGTCTAGTCTTTTACAAATGCAAACAAACCCTAGTCTATGATTGCTGTACGGCTATTGGTTATTGATCCTTACCCTTCATTTCTACTATTGTAATTGGTTATTTTAAAAAAATTAATATGCTAAATAATTTACAGTCGAATGTTTAAAAAAAATTTATAAATGATAGTCGACTGCAATTATTTGGCAAATCATAAAATTAATTAAAAAATTACCAATAGCAATTTTATTCAGTTTAAAATTATCTTTAAAAAATTGCTCTTGACAACTTTTTAATTAAACATTGTTGATTTTCTCTACTAATAAATTACATCAAATTATATATAATTATTTAATATATTCTTAGCAGTATTCATAATAACAATTGGCAATAAAAATCAAATTAATAAATTTTTTTAATGATAATAATGTTAATGAAAGAAAAAAACAATTACATTAAATAAATAAACTATTTTTAATATTTAATAATAATAATCAAATTTAATAATCAAAAAAAACTAATTAATATTCAGGTATACCACCGATTATATAATTAAAAATTTTGTAAAATTCATACTAAAATTATATTTAAATTAACAATTTAAAAATAAAAGAAAATTAAGTAATATTTTTTTATTTTTATCGAAAATTTATATATAATTATAAATTATTATAAAACTTTTTACAGTAATATATATAAATATATCACAATGTTTTTTTTGGTACAATAATATTGAATTAATTAAATTAATTATATACAATATATAATGTTATTTGGAAAATATTACTTGAAATAAATAAACTTTTAATTTGATTAATATAACATTTTAAAAACAAATTATGTAATTTATTAATTTGTTTTGTTGTTGTTTTATTTTAATCGATAATTTATTATAGTGTTTACTATAATTTTACATACATACTCTATTATAATCAGGGTTTTTAGGAAATAAATGCCTGCCCTGGCAATGCACAAATAGATACCATAAATACCAGGCATTTTGTGCATCTATTTTATTTGCCTGACATTTTAAATTCCTAAAAACAACTGTATTTTTTAAAAATAATGTAATTTACTGTTTTTTAGTGTATTAATTAAATTTATAATTAATATACATATTTACAAGTATATTATATTTTAATTAAAAGTATACAAAACAAATATGCAAATAAATATATTATAAAATTTTAAAAATTATTAAATATTAAAAAATTAAAATAATAACTCTATCCTAGAAAAACATATCAAATTGTTCATCAATAAAATTTCTGAATCTGTAAACTAATTGAATTATTATTGAAAATTTCTGATCAATTAGTCTAGAAATTTGATGTTTACATTCAATGATAAACATTGTGATACTAATGGCCAGTAGTGTTAGATAGGGACCGACTGCTACAAGCATACTGTCCAATGGCATACGTTTATCATAGGGATCCGATTCAGGTATTTTGAATCTATCATGCTCAAATTCTTTAATAAAATATTCAACAAATACAGTATACCATTGATTATAGTTACCAGTTTCGTGCAATTGTATTAAACTGTTGTATGAAAAAAATAAAAAAAAAATTATTATTATAAATAAAAAATAAATAAAATAATAATAATTTTTCATACATATTATGATATTGTTTGTACAGAAATTGTTTGGACGTATCGTTTTTGGCCAAATTTCTATTGAATACCTGTGCGTAACCAATCAGCTGATAGGATTCACGCGATACGTGCAAACGTTCATTGGTTTGCATAGTACGTGCATAAAATATGTGAGCATTTTCTACGTTAATCAATGTAACCGCCGATTGTTTTTGTTGTACTTCTATCGATAGATCTTTTAATACATCAATGCTTTCGTAAACATTTTCCTTAATTAATGCTTTTCTATCCGATCGTTTGATTATTTCTCGTTCAATATTATTGGCTTTACTCTATAAGAAATATATATTAGGGTTAAGCAAGTTTTTTTGGATTTTAGGAGGGGAGGTTCTAGGGGGTTCTATGCGAGGTTTTATATGAGGTTCTATGGGGGTTCTCTGGGGGGGGGTTCTATGGGTGGTTCTATTGGGGTTCTCTGGGGGGGGGGGGGTTCTATGGGGGGGATACTATAGGGGCTTCTAGCTGGATGGATTTTCACATTATCGAAAAATATTGGGGGAGGGGGAGGTCTAGGGTAGGGTGTAGACTTTTATTGCATTTTTTACATTTTTTAAGAATCTAAAATTAATAGAGGGGTTCAAGAAAAAATTCCATAAAAATGTTTTAAACTATCATATACAATACAATAAAATTTGAGTTGTACCTCTTATACCCCCTACTCCCTTACTTAAACCTGAAATATATTTTTTAAAAATATGTTTATATAATTTTTTATTTTAACTTTTTAACATTATTTTTTATTAAAACATAATTGTTTGAAAATTATTTGGTTTATTGTAAAATCATTACCTCAAACAATTGCAGTTCATATTGAAATAAAAAAAATTTAACATTCAATCCGTGTCTGCGTATAATATCTTCAAATTCATCGATAGTTTCGTATGGATTGGAGACATAAATCGATAAGATTTCCTGATTTATAAAATTTAATGTAAAAAATTTGCCAATAATTAGTACACCAAATATGATAAATAAAACTAAACTAAATTTTTTAATTTTTAGTTTAACTTTGTTGTTGTTGTTGTTGTTGTTAATGGTGTAAAAATAAATGAAAATTTTAATATATATTATTTAAAAAATTTAAAATATTAAAAAATAATTAAAAATTACTTACAGTTCATTAAAAGTGCATTACATATCACCCATAATTGTTCACTTAATTTTAATAAACAATTTGTGTTATTTCTATAAATAAAAAATATATAATAATAATAATAATAACAAACAATAAATAAATTTTCAAAAAAAAAAATAAATTAAAACATTTGTACTTAATTATAACTATTATATTTATTTAATTATTATTAAAAAAAATATTAAAAAAAACAATTTATAGCTTTATATAATAACAAAATAATTAAATTTGTATAAATTTTTACCTTTTAAATAAATGTCTATGAATTAATAAATTGCTAATCAATGTGGTTGCAAAAAGTCCCATCCAATACTATATATATTAAAATATTTATAAATAAATTAATTAACAATTTTTAAATATAATTTTTTTAAAAATAATAAAAACAACATAATTATCTAATATATTAATTATGTCATAAAATTTGTTTCCAGTAATTTTCGTAAATATACCGCCCATTATAACTATTGAAAAATAATTGTATGGCCATATTAGATGAAATTTATTATGTAATGATGGATTAATTTCGTATTGATTGATTAGTATATCAACATGCTGCAATAATTTTATTTTTTTAAAAATATAAAATAATTAAAAAATTAATATTTTTTATAAAAAAAATATTTAATAAGTAATATATATTACTTGATTTTCAGCGTAAATTAACGCTACTTCATATAGACTTAAATTTCGATATATATTAGCCGTAGTATTCATTATAACTGGTAATACACTTAAAAAGTAAAAATAATTTAATTATAATTATATTTATTATTTTACGATTATATACATATTAAAAAAAGTTATATAATTAATACCCAAATTTAGTCCGACGAACCAATTCATAAATAATATAAAATTGATGACCACATAAATACTTAAAGTTGCTATTTATAGTCTAATATATTTAAAATTTAGTTGATAATAATAATTTTAATAAAATAATATATAAAATTAATACATAAAATTAATACATACTTTAGACACATATTTATATATATATAATAACTTACTATTAATAATAAAAATAATTTTTAACTTATATAGTTTGTAAAATACTACTAAATTATTTATATAAAAATAAATTTATTTATATTACTTACAAATAAATGATGAGTTAATGTAAAATTACCCAATAGTTTATCAAATTGCATATCAAATATATACGGATCAGTTTCATCAGCAATTGAAAAGTCACATTGAAAATTTGGTGCTAATTTTGTAAACATAATTGTTTTTAATACAAATTAATATAGATTTTGATAATTTAAATATAAATTTTGATTTTTTGTAGGTTAAGACATTTTTTTAGAAATTATTTATTTTTTTGATGTTAACTTTGATATTATTATTATTATATTCCTTATTATACAACAATATTATATTGATTTGACAGGAAAATAATATATTGTGTATATATATATATATATATCAATAGTATCCAACATAATACAGATATAAACAAGATTATTAAATATTTAGTATTTATTTTTTTGTATAATAATATTATATCAGATATGGCTTTAACATATTTTATAATACAGTATATATATATACTGTATATATAATATGATACAGAAATGCTTGGCACAGTTTTTTTTTGCGGCTATGACTAAAATAATAATAATAATAAAATAATTTTTTATTGTTAATATTATAGAATAATAGAAACGTGTTATATCATTATTATATTTTCTATATTGTGGCTCCGGGATGCGGGGTAAGGGATGCTCCAGGATATCCACAAAACACTATTAGGAATATTGAAAATCTATATATTAAAAGAATAATATACTAGATAAAAAATCATTATATATTTTTTATTTGTTATCTTTATAAATAATATTCAATTAAATAATACATAAATATAATAAATATTTTAACCTTGGTTTAAATTAAAAGTCTCATTATTTATATTTTTTCCTTAGATTAATCAATTACTATTTGTTAGTTTATGAAATAAAATATATAATATATTTGCGACTTTTAATTAAAATGTTAAAACATGTGTTCAATAAATCTATAACAAAAAAAATCATACTTTATTACCAAATTAAAATTATATCTACAAAAAAAAACCGTGTCAACCACTTATGTATCAGATTTTTTTTATATATAACTGATATTATTATATATTATTTTATAAATGAATTATTTAATATTTAATGTTTTTAAAGAATAGGTAAAATAAAAATTGTAAAATATATATAAGATATTAATTATATAATAAACTTTATCTTATTTATAAATAATATATTTTATATCATACTAAATAATTAATATCTTATATATATATATATATTGATTTTATAATTTATATTTTACTTATTAATAAAAATAAAAGTAAAATATTGTATTAGTCAAATAATAGATTACTATAAAAATACATTTACAGTAAATTTTGATATTGATATATCATAAGTAATATTTATAATAACTTGAAATAATTTAAAAGTTTGTTTATTATTATATAAATCATATAGAAATATATAATATTAGCAAATAAATTAATTTAACATTGTTAGTAATTGAAAATAAAAGCATAATTATAATATTAACGAAAAAATACTGTTAATCTTATTTAAAAAAATATACAGTACTATAATATTTAATAAAATATAATTTACATATAAAAATATTATAACTATTCAAATATTATAGTTATTACAAATATATCCATAAAAAACATAAACTGGTTATCATTTTTAAATTTAATTTACATTTTTTTATTTATGTTTTTAATTAGTTCCAGAAAAGTTTGTCAAAATTAATAGCAAATAGTAAAATAGTGAACATTAAAAAAACATTTATAAAATCCGATTTTTTAGACATTTTATTTAGTAATGTTAAAAAGTTTTAATTTTAGTTTCATAAAAACTAATTCATATTAGTTTATAAAACATTTTTTTTAATAATAATTAATAAATATAAACATTACTATATATATATATATATATATATATATATATATAGTATATTTAACTGACTTGTATAAGTGATATAACTAAAATCTATCCAATAGTTTATTAAATTGTTGATATATGAAATTTATTAATGTGAAAACAAATTGAATTATCATTGAAACTATTATCAATATTAATCTAGAAATTTCATGTCTATATTCAATGATAAACATAGTAATACTAATGGCCAGTAGTGTTATATATGGTCCCAGTGCTACACGCATACTGTCCAATGGCATCTGATTGTCGTATGGATCGGTTGTTTCGTTAAATTGATTATTATGTTTAGGAAAATATTTGAGTCCATAATCAAGAAACGCATTCATCCAAACATTATATTGACCACTTTCATGGGATTGCATTAAACTATATAAATATATATATATATATACATAATTAAAATTTTTTAAAAATACTTACATATATCTGAAATGTTTGTACAGTGTACTATTTCGACCATCTGGGTAATTTTTAGTAAACACGTGCGCATAACCGTATAAATGGTATACTTCACGCGATAGGTGTAATTTGCCAATATTTGCGCGTATAAATGATTGGGCATTAAAATGGTTCATTACGGCTACTTTTGTTTGTTTTTGTTGGATATCAATCAATTGTTCACTAAATCTATCGAAATTTTCTTTAAACGTCATATTTTTAAGATTTTTATTTAATTTAGTAATATATTTATCGTATCTATCGAGTAATTTTTGTTCAATTTCAGTAGCTCTTGACTTTTTTTTATTAAAAAAAAATTAAAGAAAATATAAAGTTTAATTAAAAATATTGTAATTAATAATTAATAATAATTAATAATAATTAATAATAATTAATAATAGTTAATAATAATTAATAATAATTAATAATAATTAATAATAATTAATAATAATTAATAATAATTAATAATAATTAATAATAATTAATAATAATTAATAATAATTAATAATAATTAATAATAATTAATAATAATTAATAATAATAAATAATAATAAATAATAATTAATAATAATTAATAATAATAAAATAAAAAATACCCTAAAATTTATTATATTATATTCACGCATAATAAAATCAATTATCATTTCTGGTCTATTTATAAGATCCTCATAACTATCAATGGTTTCAAATGGATTTGTCAAATAAATTGATAAAATTTCTTGATTTATGAAAGTTGTTGTAAAAAATTTGCAGACAAATAGTGTACCAAATATTATATATAAAATTAGATTTGATTTGTTTATAATAAGTTTAACTTTATTGATACCATTTTGAATGAAATAAAAATAAACATATAATTATATATTAATATACAGGTAGTTAAACACTTTATTTGGTTGAATATTTTAAAATTAATTTTATAGTTAAGTCCTAAAACAAAATGTAAATCTTTTATATCATTTTAAAGCTTATATAAATTGTCAATAAATTATATTTAAGCTTTAAATAAATTATTTATTTAGACTAAAAAATATAATATATAAGTTTTAAAATAATGATATAACACTTGTTATTTGTATATACTTCATAATAAAATAAATATATAAATTTTTATAAATAAAATGTTGGACTATCTCTATATATTAGATTTTGAAATTTGTAAACATTTTCTAATATTAAAGAATATTATTATTAAAAAATAGCTTACAGTCCATAAAAAATGCATTGCAAACCATCCATAAATGATTAGCAATTGTTGAATTAACTTTTTTACTAAATTTTATTAAATGTCAAATCAATTTTTAATTTTAAAAAAATAATAATAATAAATAATACTATTAATATGCAAGTATAATAACTAGTAATTTATTTTTTATTGATAATCTTTAAGATAAATGTAATGATTATGATTGACATAATCATTCCCAACCAATACTATTATATTAAAAAAATAATTAATAATATTTAATAATAATAATAATATTTAATAATACAAATTTGATTTAAAACAAATAAAATAAATTTTGATTTACATATTTATCCAAACTATTTGCAATGCCATAGAAATTATTATGATTTGTTGTATAATAAAAACTGCCAACAATTGCATAACTTAAGGTAATTATTGGCCAAATTAATTGAAATTCATTATATAATCGATTATCATTTTTATTATATTCCTCAAGTAAAATATCTATAGTCTAAAAATATAATACATATATATTTTTAATTGTTTAATTATTTTAAATTAAAAACTAAATTAATTATTTTTTAAAAAAACAATTAGTTTATATAATAATCACAATAAAATTCAATAAAAGTAAAAAAACATTATTTAAAAAACAAATTATAGTTAGTCTTAATGTAATTAATATGTAAATTTTAGATTTAAAATAACTTTAGGTAAATTTAATTAAATAATTTTTTTACAAAAAAAACTTACATGATTTTTTGAATGTTCAACTGTTAAATTGTAATAATTTTGACCATTTAAAGTCATAATCATAGGTAGTGTACTTAATAATTGAAATAAAGTTAATTATATTGATACGAGTTTTGATGTGTACGTCTGACGTGTACGCTCGAAGTGTACGTGAACGTGTGACGTGAACGTGTGAACTAACGTGTGACTTGAACGTGTGACGTGATAGTGTGACACGAAAGTAAACGTATGCCGCGTAACGGGTGTTTATGACGCGGGCGTGTGGCGTAGACGTGGTGTTGAGCAAAGGGCGGTGCGAGCGTTGAGCGGCAGCGAAACGCGAGGCGGTATTGATGTGAATGTGATGCCAATAAATGATAACAAAATGGGCGGACGAGCAATGGTGGGTCTCCGATGATATTGTGGTTATAATTGTGTCCAAAGATAATGTAAATAGTGATCACGAAAGTGTATAAATGGTAAACACAGTTTAAAATGTATAACTCATAACTCTTTATTAAAATGAACTAAATTAAGATAAATGGTAAAAACACGTGTATAATAAAATATAATAAAATAGGAAACGGAAGTGGAGTTAACATAAGACGTTGACGTTATACGTGATATAATTGAAGTGCACTCGTGGAGAGGCGAAAGTGTAAGAGAGCGAGAGTAGAGTAGTGTTGGCTCTTATATAGCAATGGATTGGGGTATAGGTATCGGTGCGCATGTGTTGGACTGTTGGGAACAAGTAGGTTGAGATGTGCTGCCCTCTGGTGACCGGTAATTGGGTAAAACCTCTATCAATATAAAATAATATATATAATATATATTTATTTAATAAAAAATATAATAATTCATAATAAATATATATATATACTAAAAATAAAATAATATTTATTAATATTAGTAGTATTATTACCCATATTTAGTTTGTTTAACCAATTCATATAATATGTAATAATAATGTCCGCATAAAAATTTATTATCACTAAAGGTTAGCTGAAAACAAAAATTATTTTAATTTTTATAATAATATTATTATTAATAATATTATCATTAAAAACAAATAATTTTTAAAATTAATAGGAAAAAAATTCTGCAAAAAAAATTATAATTATTTGGTTAACAATTAATAATCAATAATAAAATTGTAATTAAATAGTATAAATTTTTTAAAAAAATATTTTATTTAATGTTTGTAAAATTAGATAAAAAATTATGAGTTAAAATAATATTTACAAAAAATTGGTTACTAAATGTAAAATTGCCCATTTGTTGATCAAATTGCATATCAAATGTATACGGATCAGTTTGCCATTGTAGTGAAAAATCACAAACAAAATTTGGTGCTAAAGTTTCACCCATATTTTAGTTTTTTTAAACTATTTTTTAAATTAACTCTAAATGTAGAAAAAAAATAAATTTTTTAAATAATATATAATCATTTAGTTAGTCAATACATTAACAATTTTATTTTAAAAAATATTTTTGTAATTATAAATTAACTTAATTAAAAAACTTAATAAATAATAAATTCTTAATAAATCAATTTAATAAGAATTAAGTTAATAAAAATATAGATTATTATTATTTAATAATAAAATGTTAATTTTACTAAAATAAATTTAATATATAAATTCTCTTTAAATTTTTTAACATTTTCTATATTACTTTTTTTTAAATTACCAATATTATATTTAGTTAGTTAGTTAATTAATAATATAGAAAAATAAAACTATAAACATCCTGGTAAAAATATTACTTTATTTATTATTTATAAAATTTTCATTATAATTGCTATTTAAATAAATATTTTTAATAGTATTATAAAGTATTAGTACAGTATTATATTGATATTTTTATTTAAAACTTACAATTTAATATATTGTAAATTACGTCTAATTTAAGATTTAATTACAAAAAAATATTTGTATGAATTTTTTTATTTAATTTTTCTTATTAATAATAATAATTTTTACAATATTAGTCTTCATAATAATATTAATAATTTTATTACCGATAACTTATTATAAACTAAAATCGTAAAAATATAAAATACTAAAACATTATGCTATTTAATATTATGATAACTTTATGATAATATTAGTGTATAACATAATTAAATATTAATAACTAAAAAATAAATTACTGTTACTGATATCAAAATACTAAAATATTTAGTTTTAAAATTTAATATTTACGGTAATAGGATTTATAACGATAAAATCAATAACTTGTAAAAAACTATTATGTATTATTTATAAACATAAGAAATAATTATTAATATTAATAATAAATAACAAAATTTTCATTAATATTAGATTGCTTTTGCAATAAAAAATATATAATTTATTTTCAATTAAGATAAGAATTAATATTAATAGACATATTTTCAACTAATATTATAATATGTGTATTATAATCAATAATATGAATATAATAATAATAATAGCATTCAATAATATTTCACAACATTAGACTAATTGAACATAAATTACCAATTAATCAAATTATTTTAATTATATATATAGATATACTTTTATAATTTATTATAGCTATTTATTATAGAAAAACATATGAAATAAAGTTTAGTAAATTGTAGATAAATAAAATTTTTGATTATGAAAACTAATTGAATTAGCAATAAAAATATTATTGTCAATAGTCTATAAAAATTTTATGTCGACATTCAATGACAAACATAAAATAAATAATCAAAATGTGTTATTTGTATGTATTATTTAGAAAAACATATAATAAAACAGTTTATTCAATTGTATATATATGTAATTTATTAATGTGTTAACAAATTGAATTAACAATAAAATAATTATTGCCAATAGTCTAGAAATGTCATGTCTAATCTCAATGATAAACATTGAAATACTAGTGACCAGTAGTGTTAGATATGGTCCCAGTGCTACACGCATACTGTCCAATGGCATCTGATTGTCGTAGGGATCGGTTGTATCGTTAAATTGATATTTTTGTTGCAGAAAATATTTTAATAGATAATCATAGAAAGCATTCCTCCAAACATTATAGTTACCAGTTTCATGTGATTGTATTAAACTATATATATATATAAAAATTTTAATTTATTTATTTAATAAAATAAATAAATAAATAATAATAATAAATATCCATTAGGGGTTGTTCACACATTATGTTCGCACTTTTTAAAAAATCTAGACCCCCTCTCTCTCTCCCCTATGTTCGCAATTGATCGCATGTAGTCATTTAAAAAAATACGTTCGCATGTACCTAACTCGCTACACCCCCCACCACAAAAAATTAAATATTATCTAAATGCGAACGCTCTTAAAGTCTTTACCCCTCACCTCCCCCTCGTTCGCAAAAGTTCGTTTTGGATGACCCCCCCGAGTCCCCTCAAGTACGAACGTAATATGTGAACCACGCCCATTATACATACATATAACTATAATGTTTGTTTAGTGTACTATTTAGCAGATTTTTCTGAATCACGTGCCCGAGACCGTCCATTAGGTAGGCTTCACGCGATACGTGCACACGTTGTGTGTGTTTCTTAGCCCGTTCCAATGCCCGGGCATTGACCAGGGTCATTATGGCTACTATTGTTTGTTTTTGTTGGCCATACAATAATGTTTGACTCAGCGAAACGGCCACTTCGGAAAACGATTTATTAACATTTCCCGATTTAGGTGTATATCTATCGTATCGATCGATTAGTTTCGTTCAATTTCATTAGATTTTTCCTAAATTAAGTGAAAAAAATAAATAAATAAAAAGTATTAATAATTTTAATATTAATAATAATTTTTTTTTATAAAAAAAATCATCATAATCAAACAACTACAATAATAATAATAATAATAATACCCTATAATTTAGATAATGATAGTTTAACATAATAATATCAATCAACAATTTTGGTCTATTTATAAGATCCTCATAACTATCAATGGTTTCAAATAGATTTGTCAAATAAATTGATAAAATTTCTTGATTTATAAAATTTGTTGTAAAAAATTTGCCGACAAATAGTGTACCAAATAGTAGATAGAAAATTAGTTTTGTATTATCCATAATGATTGTAACTTTTTTTTAAAAATAAATTTTTTTTTATTTAACTATAGATGCCATTTTATTAAAAAAATTATATTGATATATAATAAACATATTTACAATATACTGTATATACTATATATATATAAATAATTTACAAAAATTTTTAATATTATTTTTAACAAAAAATTGCTTACAATTCATACAAAATGCATTGCAAACGATCCATAATTGATTAGCAATTGTTGAGTTAATATTATAACTAAAAATTTATTAGGTATTTAAACATATCAATTAAATCAATTATAACTATTTATTACAAAAAAAAATTACTATTAATAAAATGCAATTTTTACTTTTTAGCGATAATCTTATAGATTAATGTAATGATTATGATTGATAAAAACAGTCCCAACCAATACTAAATTATTATTAAAATTATTATTAATTTTTAATTTCTATTTAAATTTTGTAATATGTAAACTATACAAATTGTTTGTTTGTTTGTTTAAAAAAAAAATAAAATACAAATTTTTGTTTACATATTTATCCAAAATATTTGCAATGCCATAGAAATTATTATGATTTGTTGTATAATAAATACTGCCAACAATTACTGTTGTATAGGTATTGTATGGACATATTAATTGAAAATCATTGTCTAATAGTCTATCATTTAGTGTATATTCATTGAGCAAAATATCGACTGTCTATAGAAAATAAAATGCATATTATTTTTTGTGTGTTTAACTTTTTAAAAAAAATTAATTTAATAACAAAAAATAAATAATCTGTCTAAAACAATATAATGTAATGCATATTATTTTTGTTAATATTTTTTTTAATAAAATTAATTATAACTACAAAAAAACTACTAATAATTAAATTAAAATAATTAATAATAATTAAAAAATTAATAGTTTAAAAAAAATATTTTATAAAAAAACTTACATTATTTTTAGAATGATCCAGGGATAAATTATAATAATTATGATTATTGTCAGTCAAAATAATAGGTAATGTACTAAAAAAATTATAACAACAATTTTAGTTTTTTTTTGAAAAAAGTAAAAAACATTTACTGTAAAATATTGATATAAAAGTTTTATTATTTCTGATATTATTATTATTATTACCCATATTTAGTTTGTTTAACCAATTCATATATTATATGAAAATATTGTCCGCATAGATATTTAACATCACTACTTGTTATCTGAAAATAAAACAAACAAATAATAATAATATTAATTATAAATTTATAAAAAAAATTATAATTATTTTTCACAATACAATCATTTAATACAATTTATAATTTATTTTTTTGTTATTAATATTTTAGTTTAAGTTTATATAATAAATAAAATTTATAAAAAAAACAAAACAAAATAATATTTACAAAATAGTTGCTACTAAATGTAAAATTGCCCATTAGTTGACCATGATCAAATTGCATATCAAATGTATACGGCTCAGTTTGCAATTGTAGTGAAAAATCACAAACAAAATTTGGTGCCAAAGTTTCAGACATAAGTATATTAATTACTTATTGTTTAATGTAATAATTTAATAATTTAAAGTTTAATAAAATTTATAATTATATAAACAATTATGTAATTAATTATACAGTCAAATATTATGAGTTCAATTAAAAAATAGTTTATATAGTTTTGTTTAAATTTTCATATATATATATATATATTATACTAATTATATACCAATAGTTATATGTATTTTTTAATATTGTGTGTGTGTTATAAAGCAAACTATAGTATTATAAACTAATATATATATATATAATATTAGGAAAATTATTAATATAAATAACATGATGGAAATATATTTATTTATTTATTTTTGCTATTATAATTTAATTGAAAATTAAATAATTAATTAACATTGCTAATAAATACTGTATAATAAAACTAATTGAAAAAAATATAATATAAAATTAATATTAATAGACATATTTTCAACTAATAATATAATATATGTATTATAATCAATAATATTAATATAACATTAATAGCATTCAATAATATTTTTCAATATTAGACTAATTAAATATATATTATAATTATTAAACACAAAATGTAAAATTAAAAAAACTATTATTAAAAACATAATACCAATAAATCAAATTATTTCAATTATATATAGATATACTGTTATAATGCTATTTATTATAGAAAAACATATCAAATAAAGTCTATTAAATTGTTGAGAAATAAAATTTTTGAATTTGAAAACTAATTTAATTATCAATAAAAATATTATAGCAATTAGTCTATAAATATGATGTCGACATTCAATGACAAACATAGTAATACTAGTGGCCAGTAGTGTTATATATGGTCCCAGTGCTACACGCATACCATCCAATGGCATATGAATATCGTAGGGATCGGTTGTATCGTTAAATTGATAGTTTTGTTGCAGAAAATATTTTAATACATAATCATAGAAAGCATTTACCCAAACATCATAGTTACCAGTTTCATGTGATTGTATTAAACTATATATATATATATCAGGGTTAAGTAAGGGGGTGGGTAGGGGGGGTAAGGCCAAAATACCCCCCTAAGATCGAGAATTTGGGATTTTACCCCCCAGACTTTTTGACCAAATGGAAAAAATTGTCGCTTAAAAACGAGGAGAAATGACCCCCCCTAAAATTTCGGCGCCGAATTTTTTTTAAGTTTTTAAAAATTTTAATTTTAATTAAAACTATTTTAGTATGTGTTTTAATGTTTTTAAAATTTATATAAATCTAAGTTTTTGTTAATTTTTAAGTTTTTTTTGTATTTTTGGAAATTTTACCTATTTTCCTGGGAATTTATACGGGAACTTGTGGGAACTTTATCGAATTTACATGGGAATATTCGGCAATTTAAGGGAATATTAGGGAATTTTCTCTTGACCCTCCACTTGATTTTGGATTTTTGAAAAGATTGCCGTTTAAAAATGCAATAAAAATCTTACCCCACCCAATACCCCCCCAAGATTTTTCGAGAATTTTGTAAATTTTACCCCGGTCTACCCCCCTTAAAATCCAAAACCTTGCTTAACCCTGATATATATATATATATATAATTTAAAAAAAATAAATAAAATAACAAAAATTAATAATAATAAAAATCTATTATTGGCTGTTCACATATTACGTTCGCACTTATAAGAAATCTAGACCCCCTTTTTCCCTCCCCTATATTCTAAATTGTTCGAATGTAGTCATTTAAAAAAATACATTCGTATGTCCCTAACCGATACCCCCCCCCCCCACCACAAGAAATTGCGAACGTTTTTAAAGTATTACTATATACCCCTCACCTCCCCCTCGTTTGCAAAAGTTTGCTTTGGCTACACCCCCCCCCCGCACTCCCCTCAAATGCAAACGTAATATGTGAAACACGCCTTATACATACATATAACTATAATGTTTGTTTAGTGTACTATTTAGACGATTTTTATGAATCACGTGCCCGAGACCGTCCATTTGATAGGCTTCACGCGATACGTGCAAACGTTGTGTATTTTTTTTCGCCCGTTCCAATGCCAGGACATTGATCGGGTTCATTATGGCCACTACCGTTTGTTTTTGTTGGCCATCCAATAATGTTTGACTCAACGAAACGGCCACTTCGGCTAACGATTTATTAATATTTCCCGATTTAGGTGTATATCTATCGTATCGATCAATTAGTTTTCGTTCAATTTCATTAGATCTTTCCTAAATTGAAAATAAAAATATAAATAAAAAGTATAAATAATTTTAATTTTAATAATAATAATACCCTATAATTTAGATAATAATATTGTAACATAATAATATCGATTAGCATTTTAGGTCTATCAATAAGATCCTCATAACTATCAATGGTTTCAAATGGATTTGTCAAATAAATTGATAAAATTTCTTGATTTATGAAATTTATTGTAAAAAATTTGCCGATAAATAGTGTACCAAATAGTAGATAGAAAAATAGTTTGGTATTATCCATAATGATTGTATCTTTTTTTTAAATATATATATATATATATATATATATATAATAAACATATTTACAATAAAATGTATATAAATATAATTTTCTAGACATTTTTAATATTTACAAAAAAAATTTGCTTACAATTCATACAAAATGCATTGCAAACGATCCATAATTGTGTAGCAATTGTTGAGTTAATATTATAACTAAAAATTTATTAGATATAAAACGTATCAATTAAATCAATTACTAATTATTTAAAAAAACAGTAAAAGTAATAATAAAATATTAATAAAATGTAATTTACTTTTTAGCGATAATCTTATAGATTAAAGTTATGATTATGATTGACAAAAACAGTCCCAACCAATACTAAATTATTGATAAAATTTTAATAATAAAAATAATAAATTTTAATTTCTATTAAATTGTTTTTAAAAATAAAAATAAAATAATTATTTACATATTTATCCAAAATATTTGCAATGCCATAGAAATTATTATGATTTGTTGTATAATAAATACTGCCAACAATTACTGTTGTATATGTATTGTATGGATATATTAATTGAAATTGATTATCTAATAGTTTATCATTTAGTTTATATTCATTGAGTAAAATATCTATAGTCTAAAACAAAAATAAAATGCATATTTTTATTCTTTAATTTTTTGAAAAAAAATAATTAGTTAGAGTTAAATCTCTAAATTATATCAAAATCAATAGAAATAAAATAAATATATTTTTTAATTTTATAAATTAATTATATTCTATTATATAAAATCTATATAACTAATTAAGTAAATTTAGTTAAAAAAAATATTATTATCATTATTTTATAAAATTTACAAAAACTTACATTATTTTTATAATGATTCAGGGATAAATTATGATAATCATGATTTATGTCATTCAAAATCATAGGTAATGTACTAAAATAATTATAACAAAAAAATTAAAAGTACAAACAGTAACTGTTATATATATAAAAGTTTTATTGTTTTATGATATTATTATTATTATTACCCATATTTAGTTTGCTTAACCAATTCATATATTATATGAAAATGTTGTCCGCATAGAAATTTATAGCCATTACTGATTATCTGAAAACAAAACAAAAAAAAGTAATAATAATAATAATATAAATAATAATGTAGTTTATTAAAAAAATAATTTTTAAATTTATATGAAAAACAACTCCTGTGCAAAAAAAATATTATTTTTACAATACAATTGTAATAAAATAGATTAGATTTTTAATGTTGTTGTCAATTAATATTAGCTTAAGTTTAAATAAATAAAATTTATTTGAAAAAAAAACCAAAATAATATTTACAAATAAGCTGCTACTAAATGTAAAATTGCCCATTAGTTGACCATGATCAAATTGCATATCAAATGTATACGGATCAGTTTCATATACTAGTGAAAAGTCACAAACAAAATTTGGTGCCAAAGTTTCAGACATAATATAATTAATTAGATTTTTGTTGTTGTTTTGAATAATGTAATAATTTATTTGTTTAATAAAATTTATAATTATAAACAATTGTAATTAATTATACAGTTAAATATTAGTTCAATTAAAAAATAGTTTATATAGTTTTGTTTAAATTATATATATATATATATATATATATATATATATATATATATATATATATATATATATACTGTATTATACTGTACTAATTATATACCAATAGTTATTATACATGTATTTTATAATGTTGTGTATTGTGTGTGTATCATAAAGCAAACTACAGTATTATAAAATAATATATAATATTATAAAAAAAACTATTAATATAAATAACGTAATGGAAAAATTTACATTTTTTCTATTATAATTTAATTGAAAATTAAATAATTAATTAACATTGCTAAAAAAATACTGAATAATAAAACATAATTATTAAATATGAATGGTATTTTTATTTAATATAAAAAATAATATAATATTTTATTAAATAGATAATTATAATTTTTGTATTAGTATTAGTATTATTCTAGTCTTGAATTGTAAACATATAATAGAAAATATTAATCATTGAGTATTATATCTAATTTACTAATATATCATTAACTAAATATTAAATTAAATAATTAAATATTTTAGTAATTACTAAAAATACTATATTATTAAAAAAATAATAACAATAAAATACAGTATTAATAAAAAAAATATAATAGATTATATCATTAACTAAATATTATTATTAAACTGTAGTTTATATTTATATAATATAAAAAAATTAATTTGAAAAATTCAATTAAATAGTTACTAATAGTATTAAAAACTTAATTATAATACTAAAAAAATATTTATCTAGTATATGATTAATGTCTAACAATTATTATGCTTATTATATTAATTAGTAATTGTTTATTTTAGTATAAATAAATAAATTTAATATTATAAATTCAGAAAATAAATAGATAATCATATTGTTTTTATGTGTATTATTTAGAAAAACATATAATAAAACGGTTTATTCAATTGTAGATACAGTTTATGTAATTTATTAATGTGTTAACAAATTTAATTAGCAATACAAATATTATTATCATTAGTCTAGAAATTTGTTGTCTACATTCAATGATAAACCAAGTAATACTAATGGCCAGTAGTGTTAGATATGGTCCCAGTGCTACACGCATACTGTCCAATGGCATCTGATTGTCGTATGGATCGTTAGTTTCGTTAAATTGAAATTTTTGTTTTTGAAAATATTTTATTAAATAATCAATAAAAGCATTCATCCAAACATTATAGTGACCAGTTTCGTGTGATTGTATTAATCTATATATATATATAATTATTTTTTTTTAAATAAATAATAATAATAATAATATTTTTATTATTATTATTAATTATTTTAATTATACATACATATAATTAAAATGTTTGTACAGGGTACTATTTTGCCAATCTGGCAAATATTTATAAAACACTTGCGCATAACCGGCCAATAGGTAGGCTTCACGCGATACGTGCAAACGTTGATTATATTGTTGGTTACGTAACAATCCCAGAGCAGTGATATGGGTCATCACTGCTACTATTGTTTGTTTGTATTGGCCATCATATAAGGTTTGACTTAGCGATTGGGCCACTTCAGCATAGGTTTTATTAATATTACCCGATTTTGGTGTATATCTATCGTATCGATCGATTAGTTTTCGTTCAATTTCATTAGATTTTGCCTTAAATAATATGAAAATGTATGAAAAAAAATCAAAATCATATAATAATTACATAATAATTATATAATACTTTATAAGATTCATAATTGTAGGCTAGCATAATAAAATCAATCAACAATTTTGGTCTATTTATAAGATCCTCATAACTATCAATGGTTTCAAATGGATTTGTCAAATAAATTGATAAAATTTCTTGATTTATGAAATTTGTTGTTAAAAATTTGCCGATAAATAGTGTATCAAATAGTATATATATAAACAGTTTTGTATTATCCAAAATGATTTTAACTATTTTTAAAAAGAATTTTTTTAGATAACATTTAGAGAAACAAAATATTATAATGAAAATTGTATTTATAAAAAGTTTTTGTAATTTTTAGCTTATTATTAGAGTTAGGTATCTTCGGGAATTCCCGAAACACTATTATTTATTAAATCGTCGGGAATTTAATGTTTAATGAAATATGGCAACATTTTAAATGAAATTAACACCTATTGTTTTTCCCGATTTTCCCGATTTTTGGTGTTTTTTGAGTTAATCCCGAAAAAAGCCGAAAATCAGTATTTCAGTGTGTTTTTTCCCGAAATTCGCTAAATATTGATTGAAATAACACTTAAATACATATTGAATAAAATATTAGCGGCACATCTAATACAATATTAAGTCAATATCAATGAATGGGACGATAAGTATTAGAAAAAAAACTATAAACAATATTTTGATTTAAAAATTATAGTGTTGTATGTATTTTAAACATATGTACTGTAATACTGTACACAATTGATGTATTTTTTACAATGGGTAAATCAAAGTGTAGTTTATAAACTAAAACTAAATGCATTTTTATAATCAATTAATCAATTAAAAACTGAAAATAAATTATTTTTGAGAAATTTAACCGATTTTATGACATATAAACTATTTATTATTAGTACTATAAGGAAAAAACAAAATTTAATTTCCCGATTTATATCCCGATTTTGCCATTTTTTACTCCCGATTTCCCGACCGATTTTGGCCATTTAAACTCCCGAAAATGCATAACTCTACTTATTATATTTAAAACATTTAAAAATATTTTAAACAAGTTGATCCATAATGATTTTAACTATTCATAAAAAACATTTTTATGGATGTCATTTAGAAAAAAATATTATAATGAAAATTGTACTTTTATTGAGTACTAAAATATTTATTATTATAGTATATTTAATTAAATTATTATATTATATTAACTTTGTAATTTTTAGATTATTATATTTAAAATATTTTATATTATTATTAAAGAATTTATGGATATGTTAAAAGAACTTTAAATGGAAATTTTCTTGTTTATATAGAATTTTTATGAAATTTATCGGGAATTTACTAAAATTTTGCAAATTTTAAAACCTACTCTATATGTCTACCTTAAGATTTTTTATATACTTCCCCCCTTAGATTAAAAAATTTTACATAAAATATTATTATTATTTAATAAAAATTATCTTACAGTCCATAAAAAATGCATTGCAAATCATCCATAAGTATTCACCAATTGTTGTGTTAATATTTTTACTAATAATTTTATTAGATTTCAAATCAGATTAAAATCAATAAAAATTTTAAAAAATATTAATAAAATGTAATTTACTTTTTAACGATAAGCTTATAGATAAATGTAATGATTATTGTTGACAAAAACAGTCCCAACCAATACTATATTTAAATTATAATATAGATATAATGATAAATAATAATTATTTTTTTTATATTTATTGTATTGTAATATATAAACAAATTTATTTACATATTTATCTAAAATATTTGCAATGCCATAGAAATTATTATGATTTGTTGTATAATAAATACTGCCAACAATTACTGTTGTATATGTATTGTATGGACATATTAATTGAAATTGATTATCTAATAGTTTATCAGTTAGAGTATATTCATTAAGCAAAATATCTACAGTCTAAAACAAAATAATAAAATGCATAATTTATTTTACTTTTTAAAAAACAGATTAAATTAATATATAAAAAATTAATTTTTCAATAATGTAATTAATGAAAAAAACTTACCTGATTTTTGGAAAGCTCTAGTGATAAATTGTAAAAATTATGATTACTCTCAGTCAAACTTTTAGCTATTACACTAAATATAATTATAACAACATTTTTAAATAAAAAATAAATTATTGTTAAATATGAAAGTTTTTATAATTTATAAAAATTATTAATACCCATATTTAGTTTGTTTAACCAATTCATATAATATGTAATAATATTTTCCGCATAGAAATTTACTACTACTACCAGTTTTCTGCGAATAAATTTTAAAAAATTTTATTTATAATAATTATAATTTTAAAGTATAGTTAATGTATATTTTTGTAATGATTTTTTAATTAACTATCATAGATAAAATCACATTCATACACAAATATATTAGCTTAAGTTTTAAATCTATTAAATCCATTAAACAAAATTAATCAAAAAAAATAATATTTACAAATAAGTTGTTAGCAAATGTAAAATTGCCCAATAGTTGACCATGATCAAATTCAATGTCAAATGTATACGGCTCAGTTTGAAATCCTAGTGAAAAGTCACATGCAAAATTTGGTGACAAAGTTTCACCCATAATATAAGTAAAAAATTTATTTTGTTGAAACAATTGTTTAATTACAGCTAAAAGATTTTTTAGTTTTAAAATTATAGTTATATTTAAATTTTCATATAATTTTTATACTAATTTCAATACAAATAGTTATAAGTATTTTTTTAATGTAACTTTGTTAGAGTGTTATATTAAGCAAACTATAGTATTATATAATAATATTGAAATAATAGTTTCATTAATAATTTGATGGAAAAATATTTTTCAAATTATAAATAAATTAAAAATTAAATAATTAATTAACATTGCTAATAATTTTAGCATTTAACATTATTTATTTATATTTTATATAAAATAAGTTAATTTAAAATTCAATTAAATAGTTAATTATAAAATTTTATTATTATTTACGATTATTTGCGATTATGACATAAAGAAAATATTGTAAAATTAATTAACTATAATTATATATTATATATTTGAATATTGTAAATTAAAATTAAATAATTAATTTATATATATATTTCTGATAATATATAAAAATATTGAAAAATATAATTAATTTGTTATTTCATCTAAAATATTAATTAATATATTTTGGCAAATTTTGTTGCCAAAGTTTCATCCATAATATATATATATATATATATAAAATTAATTTTGTTGAAACAATTGTTTAATTACAGTTAAAAATTGTTTAATATGAAAATTATAGTTATATTTAAATTTTCATATAAATTTTATATTAATTTCAATACAAATAGTTATAAGTATTTTTTTAATGTTGCATTGAGTGTTTATAAAAATTAGTAATATAAATAACGAAATGGAAAAATATACTTTTTATTATTATAATTTAATTGAAAATTAAATAATTAATTAACATTGCTAATAAATACTGTATATTAAAACTAATTATTAAATATGAATGTTTTTATTATTTTTTAATATAAAATTCTATATTTTTGTTATTATTATTATTATTATTATTCTAGTATGACATACACTAAATATAAATATAATAAATTTAATTAACAATATATTTTTTTAATTAATTGAATATTATGTTATTGAATTAACAAAAAAAATAATTAATTAATAATTATTTTTATTCATATGAATAAGTATATCTATTGAATTGTTAACATAAAATAGAAAATACTAATCATTAAGTGTTATGTCTAATTTACTTATTATCTAAATATTTTTATTTATTTAGTATACAAAAATATTAAATAATCTTTAATTAAATATATTAGTAATTTATATTAGTTTATAGATTAATAAATAATAATAATAATATTTTTTATTATTCATAACACGTTGATTAAAATACATCAGTTTAAAGAATATGATTGTATTTTATACATGAAATTAAAGAAAAAAAATATTTACATTTCCGTAGAATAGCTATATATAAATTCATAATTATATCTAATTTAAAATTTTAAATCTTTTAAATTTAATTAAAATCATTTACTCCTATTTTGCTAAAAATATATTAACTTGATATCTATTAAAATAATTATTAAATATAGTAAAATACTGTATTAATAAAATATGATTAATGTGTAAAACAATTATTTATTTTAATGAGTATTATAATAATTAATAATTGTTTATATTTGTATAAATTAATATTAGAAATACATAAAATAAATAAATAAATAATAATAATATGTTATATGTATGTATTATTTAGAAAAACATATAATAAAACAGTTTATTCAATTGTATATATATGTAATTTATTAATGTGTTAACAAATTGAATTAGAAATAAAAATATTATTATCAATAGTCTAGAAATTTGATGTCTACATTCAATGACAAACATTGTAATACCAGTGGCCAGTAGTGTTAGATATGGTCCCAGTGCTACACGCATACTGTCCAATGGCATCTGATTGTCGTAGGGATCGATAGTTTCGTTGAATTGATATTTTTGTTTTTGATAATATTTTATTACATAATAGTAGTAGATAAAGGTGCTGATTGACCTTGAACTTGACCTCTAAGCCACGCCCCCAAGGTCGTCAAGGTCATTCAAGTCATATGAGAATGACGTCACTTTGATAAGGTACTCACATAAATAATGTGACATTGGAATTAATGATGACGACATCCTAATGACCATCACGGTCATCACTTTCTAATTTTAAATTTAATATAGTACTAATAATACTTCTATTGCATAATTGATTAATAATTACAACTACTTCTACTACTACTACTACTAAATAGCTTATTTCATTAATAATAAAACTACTACTACATTTCTTTTATTTCATTAATAATTACTACTACTATTACTATTACTATATATACCATATTTCATTAGCAACAAATACTATTATAAAAACTACTAAACTTTTAATTACTTTTACTTATAATACATTGCTTACAATAAAGTAATAAAGTTATAAATTTTTGATACATTTTATATATTTACTTAAAATTATTATAAATTCTACTATTGTGTGTATATTTTATTAATAATAATTTAGATTCGTACTAAATTGCTTATAATTCATTTTTTATATATAAAAGAATTACTATTAATAATACCAAATGTATTTTACTAAAACTTATTTTAGACTAATATTTATTAATTTTATTATAATAATGTTTATATTTTATTAAAGATAACTTACAATTCTTATTCTTATTATATTATAATTATAATCATTTAATACTAATATTTTACATTTATTTAATAAATATTAATTATTCCATTGCAATACTTATATTTTAATAAATTTTTATTAAATATTACTACTACAGTCTCTATATTTTTCAATATACTACTAAAAATATTAAGATAATGTTTACATTTCAATAATAATTACTAATATAGTCTCTATTTAATTAAAGTTACTAATACATTTTTAAGTTATCTTATATTTTATTTATATTAATCTTTTAAATACTAATAAATTTTCTATATTTATTTTAAAAAATCAATAATATTAAGATAATCCTTATATTTTAATAAAAATTATTAGTACATTGTTAATTTATTAAATATTTCTAATATTTGACTTATATTAACTAATTACTGATATGCAATTACTGTTATGTTAATTATTATTATACTTTAAGAACTACTAATGATAATAGAATGATTATATTTTATTAATTATTAATTAATTAATACTATTACTTCAACTACATAGTTTAAATCTAACTAATAATTACTATAAATAATTATAAAATAAGTATATTTTTAAATATTTATTATTAATGCTATTATATTGATTATATTTTTATTAAAAATTACTTATACTTAATTAATTTTACTATTAAATTACTTGACTTATACAGTACTAATAGTAAATTACTTTATTTTTTAGATTATTAAACACAATTACTACATCTAAATAACATATATTTTACTTAAAATTATTATAAATAGTAATAACTTCATTATAAATAATCTACTTTTTAAATAATAATAAATAAATAGTTTATATTTGTTTACAAAAATGTAAACAAACCATAAAAATAGTTTGTTATTGTATCCAAAAATGTAAACAAACCATAAAAATAGTTTCTTATTGTATCCAAAAATGTAAACAAACCATAAAAATAGTTTGTTATTGTATTCAAAAATGTAAACAAACCATAAAAATAGTTTGTTATTGTATCCAAAAATGTAAACAAACCTTAAAAATAGTTTGTTATTGTATCCAAAAATGTAAAAAAACCTTAAAAATAGTTTGTTATTGTATTCAAAAATGTAAACAAACCATAAATATAGTTTGTTATTGTATTCAAAAACGTAAACAAACCTTAAAAATAGTTTGTTATTGTATTCAAAAATGTAAACAATCCATAAAAATAGTTTGCTTTTGTATTAAAAAATGTAAACAAACCATAAAAATAGTTTGTTATTGTATTAAAAAACGTAAACAAACTACCCTACTTTATAACTACTCGTAAACAAACTACCCTACTGTATAACTACTTGTAAACAAAACATATAAATAGTTTGTTATTGTATTCAAAAATGTAAACAAACCATAAAAATAGTTTGTTATTGTATTCAAAAATGTAAACAAACCTTAAAAATAGTTTGTTATTGTATTCAAAAATGTAAACAAACTACCCTACTTTATAACTACTCGTAAACAAACTACCCTACTGTATAACTACTTGTAAACAAAACATATAAATAGTTTATATTTGTTTACAAAAATGTAAACAAACCATAAAAATAGTTTGCTTTTGTATTAAAAAATGTAAACAAACCATAAAAATAGTTTGTTATTGTATTCAAAATCGTAAACAAACTACCCTACTTTATAACTACTCGTAAACAAACTACCCTACTGTATAACTACTTGTAAACAAAACATATAAATAGTTTGTTATTGTATTCAAAAATGTAAACAAACCATAAAAATAGTTTGTTATTGTATTCAAAAATGTAAACAAACCTTAAAAATAGTTTGTTATTGTATTCAAAAATGTAAACAAACCTTAAAAATAGTTTGTTATTGTATTCAAAAATGTAAACAAACCTTAAAAATAGTTTGTTATTGTATTCAAAAATGTAAACAAACCTTAAAAATAGTTTGTTATTGTATCCAAAAATGTAAACAAACCATAAAAATAGTTTATTATTGTATCCAAAAATGTAAACAAACCATAAATATAGTTTGTTATTGTATCCAAAAATGTAAACAAACCATAAAAATAGTTTATTATTGTATTCAAAAATGTAAACAAACAATAAATATAGTTTGTTATTGTATCCAAAAATGTAAACAAACCATAAAAATAGTTTATTATTGTATCCAAAAATGTAAACAAACCATAAATATAGTTTATTATTGTATCCAAAAATGTAAACAAACCCTAAAAATAGTTTGTTATTGTATCCAAAAATGTAAACAAACCTTAAAAATAGTTTGTTATTGTATCCAAAAATGTAAACAAACCATAAAAATAGTTTGTTATTGTATTCAAAAATGTAAATAAAAACGTTAATTAACTATAAAAAAATTCATTGGTTATAAAAATGTATAAAGTATTTTATAATATAAATAAAGAAATTTTAATTAATTTGATAATTTTATTTATAAACAATAGCCATAAGGAATAGTTTGGTATATAAGCATTATATAACAAGTAATGACCGTTTTAGTACATCAATTTTTACGTTATTATTATGATGCAACTAATAAAGATAAAAATGTGATTCTTTTTAAATAAAAAAGGTCGATTATTTATATTTACATAGTTTATTTGAATTGTTTTTCTATATTTTACCAATTATTATCATTTTAGTAAAAGACATTCAAATTTGACTAAACAAATTTTTTAATTATAGTGATTATTTAAATGTTATAATAATAAATTCCAATGTGATAATATTTCATTAAATAATATTAGCCTAATGATTGTTCAGAAAAGTTTTCAAAATTTTAATATTAATATTTAAAATTTTATAATAAAATAATTGTCAAACTAAAGCTAAATTGTTTAGCATTATATTGTTACATATAATTGTTAAAAATCTAAAGTTATTGTTATCCGTCTAAAAATGTAAATGCAACTGTTAGAGCTAGCTTGTTTCTTCTTAATGAAAATATATAAAAATAAATATAATGACTTTTTGTATTGTATCATGTACTATAAAAAATGTAAACTTTTTCTTTAAGTGAGATATATTTAATTTTCTTTCATGAATAGTATGTATATAAGTATCTACTAATGATAAGCAGAATTATAAAAAACAAATTTATATTTAAGTAGATAATTTTATCTTAAAACTAAAAAATTTTCGTTATGTGTGATAAAACATATTTTATTATTTGATTGAAAATATCTATCAATTTTATAATTATTATATCAAATGACATATATACTAATATATAATAAATAGTTTATATTTAATATTTAAATTTTAATAAAAAAACAATTGAATTAATCTATGATGCTTATTTTATTTAAAAGTATGTGATTTAAAGAATTTAAAACACAATAAAAGAGTCTGAATATAAAGTTATTGTTAGTTGTAAATATAGTCCTGTTAGTGTACTTTAAGATTAATTTTAAATTGTATTTTTAAATATTTGTTTAAACAAATTACAATTAAAACTATAACATGATGTAAAAAATGTCATTTTTACTTTTTTGCAAAAAATACATATAAAAATTTTTTAAAATGACATTTTTATAAAATATAATAATCAAAAACAGATGTAAATTTTATGATTTTTTATCATTTGTATTTTCGAATAAATTAACTTTAAAATTTGTTTTAATTTCGGAATAGTTTCAATTGTAGAATATTATACATCATGTGATTGTACTATTATACGTTTATCGGATACTGCTTGATATTTTTTATTAAATACTGCTGTGTTAATGTTATGAAATTTATCGCATCTAAATTGTTGTTGTGGTACTTGACGACTATCATAAATACCTCTACTGTATTTATCAGCAATATCTACTACTGTATAATAATTAACAATATGTTTAGCTTTTTCTGTTATTGCTAAACCTTTAACTTTCAATTTGTTTATTTCATTACCATTTGGTAACACGACTTTGTAACCATAGTTTTTTGGACCGCACGATACAAACTCCTTGATGTACGCTTCACTTCCAAAGTCTTTTTCTATTTCATCTGTAAGTTGACCCAAAAAATTACCAACTGTTGGTACACTCCAGTTTTGTGACGCGTTGTGTTTGAAGATAACAGAGTCGGTGTCAAAATATAATACACGTCCGTCAGCTTCTGATTCAATTGAATGTAGTATACTATACAGATGTAGTCTAGCGTAAGCAGTTACCATGGCAGCCAATGCCACTGATGTGTTACCAGGCTTTGATAAGATGTCGTCAACTAACTTATAGTTAACTATAAGTTTTTCACTATTGGGATGTACTTCACCTATTTATCAAATAATATAATTATTAATATATTAAATAATAACTAATTATAATATAATACCTGTTATTTTATACTTTGCATCAGTTAGCAAACTATAATAGTCATTATAATTTGAACATATTTTAACTTGACCCTGATTAGATAATTGGGCCAATTTTCCCCATAAACTATTGAGCATTAACTTAGATATTGTGCGCAAACCAGAGTTTTTAACCATATTATTGACATCTAATTCAACGTCTATATTAAAATATATTTATTAATTAAATATATCAAATAAATAAACAACATTTACCTTCTATTTCTTTAAATTCGCTGACAAAAGTATTTTTTTGCTCTTCAGTTACGCAATTGTCTGGCCATCCCGATGCCTCAGTTTTAATTTTTAAAAAAGTTTTAATATATGGAGAAAAAATTTCACTTGATTTTTCTTCGTAATTTAATACTTCAATAATTAAGTTAATTTTGTAACCAAAGTTTAATGCACATTTAAGCTCTTCACTAAACCACGTGCCAACTAACATCCGTTCACAATCTGAATGTACACAATAATCATCTGATTTCGATTCTAAACAAGTCTTACATAATGGAAAATAAAGTTTTCCATTATATCTTACAGGAAGTATTGGAATATATAACTGTTTTGGCGGAATTACGCGGCACTTAATAAATCCAAAATAATTATCAATTGAAGTATTAATAAAATCGGTTAAAACTGACGGGTGTCCAATAGGAAATAACCGTTTCGATAAGACATACGGGTAAAGACTAGTGACGTCTAAATACATTATTTTTTCATTTTGATTATTACATTTATAATTAAAGTATAAATTGTTAGTCCGGCCACCAAAAAACGCTTCTCTAATGTTTATTGGCTTGTATTTTTTCAAAGACTTGTAAACTAATTGTCTATTATTGACAAAGTCTGATATATTTTGTGGTAGACTTTCGAGTAAATCTTTGAACTGATGTCCCCATATTTGGACAACATTATAGCCACATCGCTGATAATATGAGAGCTTAAATAAATAAATACAAATTAATTTCAAAATAATAATTATATAACTAATTAATTACCTTTTTTATTGTCTCGTCATAGACTTCATCATATGATTTACGTCCTACACCGCGAGAAGCGTTTCTAATTTCTCCGTTAAAGCAAACATGACACCCATGCCAATAACACCCCCAATATTCATACACAGTGTTGGTTTCGTGACAGAAACCATCAGCAAATTCATTACCTAATTTCACTTCTCGAGCAATTTTTTTATTGATTTCATATTCTTTTAAATCTAGCCATACATTTCCGGATATTGATTTATTTCGGCGATTACTGTATCCTTCAAGTGGCGTCACTCCAATTATATTTTCTTGTAATACTTGTGTTCTAAAGTATTCCAATCCAACACCAGCTAAAGTAAACTTTCGAGTAATTGGATCTAATCCGGTGATATCTTTAAATAATTTGCGGAACTCCATTAAAGCCATAGTTAATATTTTGACGTCATTTTGACAATATTTAACTATTTCATGTTTAAAGTCCCATTGTTGACCTGATTGTATGTACTCTTCGTGCCATTTTTGACATGAATCAGCATTTGATGGTGACATGTGATCAATACCAAAATACTTAATATCAGGTATTCTACCTATGTATTGTGTTGGTATAAATTCTTCAGTGGGTTCAGTATTAAATAAATGAGGAAAATATCCTTTTGTGACAACGCTTTCAAATCCAAATGATTTCGGTAGCGATGCTAATGGTTGTTGAAACAAACACAAAGAGTCAATAAACTCAATATTGTAGTAAACCATTTTCAATATTTTCATTCCAGTCATAATAAGTTCGGGTTGTTTTTTCTTGTAATTAGAGTTAATTAATTCTTGCAATAAAAAATGACTATCATAGCCTTTAGCATTGTGTGCGAAAACATAAACTTTTGCATTGTTGTGTGAGTCAGCTGTTTGTGATAAGGATATTAGATAATCAAAAAACGACTTAACGCAACTTTTGTTCTGAAAAACATGTTGACCTAAACCACATGTATTGCAATTATTTGTTGATTTTTGACGTGAATTTACATCCCAACAGTTATCGCAAACACATTCTGATAATAAATAATGAAATTATTTAAAGTATTTTATATATTTATTTATTAAAAATTACCTGAAATTAGTAACATTGGTTGGTGTTTACTTATGTTATCCGTTACCACAAGACTTGATTCGATATCATAACAAACTATAAATTTAATTTTGTCGTCTTCTTTCTTAAGTTTATCATGATTTAAAGGATTAATCATACAATTGTGTTGAGTCCATGAATTGTATTTGACACCACAATTGCGACACTTGAGATAGTTGCATTGATGTTTATTGATTTTGTCCACTTTATACCAAACATCGCAGTGTTGACATTGTTTTCTCTCAAGACATATATTGTTGTTTATATGTTTATCATAGCAAATATTTCCATTGAATGTTTTTTTACATACATCGCACTCGATTAACTGATCTATTGCTACTTTATCACATTTAACATTTGATCCACATAATGTACAATTTGTACATTTGTGATCAATTACATGATGTCTTGTATGACATTGATTGCAAACTTTTGTGTCATTTCTGTATGCATTAATGTTTTTAATAAAATTGTAATGACCAACTTTATTGAGTATAATATACTCAAGCCATATCTCATTGTCGGTGATTATATCTTCAGACTGATAAATAATGTTTTCATCATCAGAGGCATCAATAATCATAAGTTTATAAGGACCGATATTATTTAAATACTGTTGAATAACAGGAAAGTTATTAGCTTTTAGCGGTTGGCTGTAGTCTAAATTAGCGTTGAATTGACGATTTATTTTTACCACAAGATCTTGAGCTCCATTACGCTGTGGTAAATCTCCATAACTTTGACCAATTAATCTTTTCCACTCTTGATTGTTATGAAGTCTTGAAGTATTAAAACCCATTGCAAACCATTGAATACCCACATAAATAGCTCTATATCCGCAGCTATTATCTATATTGGTATTAATAAAAATTTAATAAAGTAATTATTATATAATAAAAATACATACCACTATTGTTAATTGAGACCACAGAGCGCTTTCTAATGCTTTTTGGATTGTTGTCTCTGGAGCTTTAGTTTTGCGTCCACTTCCCTTAAGCGTTTCCGTTACATATAAAGTAATATCAAAATTACCCATATAAAATGTTTGATTCGATTGAGCAATTTTGCTAATCAAACTCAGCGGTTCGTGTCGATCAAAGTTTTCAATTTTTCGGTTACCTTAAAATTAATGTTTTAATTAATATCAATTTTATTATAATTATTTAAATTACCGATAAATATTGGTTTGTTGAGGTCTTCATTTGACATAATTAATGTAAAGAAATCTTCACCAGAATGTTTTTGAAATATCGGTAAACAAACATCAGCAATGGCTTCCGAAAACTCTTCTTCAATATCGTTAAATCCATTCAAATCTCTTAAATTGTGGTTAAATTTAATTCGCTGAGTGTACTGTTTGCGCTTGAATTTGTCATAAGATTGGATTTGCGGTTGACGGTTAAATGAATATAGTAATTGACCTTGTGGTTCATTATTAGTCATCAGATCTTCTTCATCTTCATTTCGAGGGTCAGGAGCTCCGGAAATCATTGCTTCATTATCATCATGAGAGTGTTCACCGCCATATTGTGTATTGACTGATATATATATAATTATTAAAAATTTATAATTATAATTTAATAATTAATTACCTCTGGGATCCGGTTCAGCATCTGAATTTTGTGAAACATTATTCATATAAGTACCATTGCTGTCATCTAATCGAGGGTCAACACCGTTATTGCTAACAATGCTTTCATTTCCACCATTTTCTTTGTTATTGTTTTGAACATCAAAACCATCATTTTTGTCTTGTTTCACACTTTTTAACCACTCGTTAACATTAGCGCCTTCAGGCATTGTACTTAATGAGTCTAATGCCTGACCCCATGACATACCATCTGGTATGTCGTCCACGTGTTGACTTAACAACTGAAACACTAAATAAAAAATAATTAGTTAATTATTACATTAATTATAAAATTATCTGCTTACATTCACCCATACGGCGCTTATTACTTGTATTGACATCAGATGCTGATCGTTTCGACATAATTACAAAAACAATTAAAACTCAAACAATTATTATCAAAAAGTAATATTTATAATAGTTGATGTGAACACTACAAGAGCACAAAAACAAGTGTGTAGTTCAAGTTCAAGTGCAGCTTATATATTGAAACCTGTTATTGACATTGACATTGACTGCGCAGTAAACAAAATACATCTACATTTTTTATTATTGTAATGCTTGTTGTTAGAGAGCTACATGTATATTATTAGTATATTGTAATTTTTATTTATAAATAATATATAAGCTAAATATTACTTAATTATTATTTTTAAATTAGATAATTATGAATACAGTAAAAATTCAAACAAAACATTTATGTTTCAAACATCCATTTACTTGTATGACTGCAGGTCCTACAAGTAGCGGGAAAACTGTACTAATACGCAATATACTAGAACATTACAGGAAATCATTATATTTTGAAACTACACCTACAGTGTTAAAAGTCATGTGGGCTTACGGTCAGTGGCAAAACTTGTATGAAAAACCTATAAATAATTGTGACGTAAAATATATAGAAGGTCTACCTTCCGAAGATGACGTCAAAGAGTATGGACCTCATATTATTATAGTTGATGATCTTATGACAGAGTTAGGCAATAACATTACATTAGCAAATTTATTCACTAAAGGGAGCCACCATTTAAATATAAGTGTTGTTTTTATTGCACAAAATATTTTCCATCAGGGGTCGCAAATGAGAACAATTAGCATAAATTGTCATTATTTGATACTTTTGAAAAATCCCAGAGATAAGCGACAAATAATATCATTGGCTTCACAAATATATCCAAATAAATCTAAATTTTTAATTGATGCTTATAATGATGCAACATCTATACAATATGGTTATATAAGAGTTGACTTAAAACAAGACACTCCAGAAAAATATAGAATACAGACAAATATAATACCTGTAGATAATATATTGGCTCCTATTGCTTATGTACCTAAATAATGTCTGAAAATTTAAAAAAGTATTGTCATGACTTGAAATTTATTGCAAAATTACAGTCACCTAAAGCACAAAAATCTATATTAAAATATATGTCCCGCGACCGTAATTTTTATTTAGCACTTAAAGAAATAGTCGTAAATATTATAAAAGGTAATATAGTATTGGATAAAATTAATGCATCTAAAATACTTAAACATAAAAAATTGTTTAATAAATTTAATAAACCTAATAAAATATCAGTGTCAAAAAAGTTGGTTGTGCAAAGCGGCGGTTGGTTGTGGTTAATACCAATAGTCACGTCAATTATTGATTTAATTACATAATGTCATTTCGAAAAATTCAATTATTATCAGATAGTGATCCTATTACTGAAACTAAACTTAATAAAGTAATAGAAACTATACCCCCTAAAACAGAAAATAATATAAGTGAAAATTTTTTAAAAATAATTGAAGATATTGTACAAAAAATTTTATTAAAAAAGTCTTATAAAACATCTGTTAAATCAATAGTAAAAAATACAATATCTAAAGTGAACCCTACATTATCAAAAAACAAAAAATCTATTAAAAATAAATTTATTAGTAAACTCAAACCTACTAAACATTTAAAAAAAGTTATACCAAATAAATCTGTAGATAATTGGTATAAGTTATGATCGATCAAATACTATCAAAAATTTATTATAATACTAAGCATAATGCATCATTTAGTTCAATTAATAAATTATTTATAGCTGCTAATAAAATAGATAGTAGTATAACTCTAAAAGATGTAAAAAATTGGTTATCTAAACAATTAACATATACACTTCATAAGCCAGTGATAAAACTTTAAACGTAATCGTATAGTAGTTAAACATATTAATCAGCAATGGGAGGCTGATTTGGTTGATATGAAAGAATTTAGCGGTACTAATAAACACTATACATATTTATTAACTGTTATTGATTGTTTTAGTAAATATGCTTATGCAATACCGCTAAAAAATAAAAATGCAAAAACAATAACTAGTGTTTTTACAAATATTTTTAAAAAACAAAAACCTTTAGCTTTAAGAACAGATAAAGGTAAAGAGTTTATTAATAGCGATTTACAAAAATTACTGAAAGAGCTAAACATTAACTACTTCACATCTAATGATCATCGAATTAAATGTGCTATTGTTGAGCGTTTTAACCGTACACTTAAAACACGTATGTTTAAGTATTTTACTGCCAAAGGTACACGTAAATATATTGACGTCATTAAGGATTTTGTTGACACATATAATTCATCATATCATCGATCAATTAAAATGCGCCCAATAGATGTCTCTACTACTAATGAAAAACTTGTGTATAACAACCTGTTCTCTAAAACTAAATTAACCCCAAACAAAATAAATACTGGTGATAAAGTAAGACGAGTATATGACATGAAAGCATTTGATAAAGGATATTACCCTAGTTGGACAGACCAAATATTTACTGTTGAAAATACTATAAAAGGTGATAAACAGTATGTTTTTAAGCTAAGAGATGAACAGGGAAATATACTTGAGCAGCGCTTTTATCCCCAGGAATTGCAACAAATTACTGATAATCTGTACAGAATTGAAAAAGTTATTAAAAAACGTAAACGCCGTGGAAAAACTGAATACTTTGTAAAGTGGTTAAACTATCCGGAAAGCTATAATAGTTGGACAGATAATATTGAAAATGTTTCGTAACAAAAAAGTTTGTCCATCAGACTTAATATTATTTTCAATACAAGTATTTTTAATAACATTAGTAATTGTCGTTAGTTTAGTTAATCTATCATTTGATTTCGGCAATAAAAATTTGTGGACAATCATATTGACCAGCGCATTGGGATATATATTACCTAATCCAAGATTACGTATTTGCAATAAAGTTATAAAAGATGTCACAAATAACGATTTGTAAAATAATATCTATTTTAATAACTTTATTAATTATTGTTTTAGTTTTAATTATTTTTTTATATAATAATAAAATTCATCAATCCAAGTGGAATTGTACAAAATTAAATTATACTATAATTTGTGAATAAAATGAGTTCATATATTACTTTGAGTTCTAATGTTAGTACCGGTGACAATACATTAAGCGATTTCCGAACTAAATTAGGTGCTGTAATGAAATTTGATCCACAAAATGATTTATTGACAAGTATACCAAAATATACTGATTGGTTAGTTGGTATAACAGAAATATCATATACAAAATCATGGTATAATATTTTAAATGACTATAAAGTATCGTTATATGATGAGATGGGTAATATCTACAATAATGACTCCAATATTTATACAATTAAAGCCGGTTTTTATGAACGACCATCAAATTTAATTAGTGAAATAAACAGTATATTGGCTAAATTTAAAGGAATAGTACCTCCAAAGCTGATATATAATGAAGTAAATAATTACGTTACATTAATATGTGGGAAACTTGAAGACTCTGTTAGAGTATTTGTTAACTTGGGTGATGAGATTGAATGTTTGTTAGGACTTAAAAATAGAAATAATTACTATAATTATTATAATACTGAAAATGCAATTAATGATTATACAGTTAATAATGTATATACAAATGATGAAGTGAAAGCTCATCATCCAGTAGAAATATCTGGTGGATATCATTTATTATACTTATACACTGATATTGTATATCCATCTCTTGTTGGTGACACATTTGCACCATTGCTACGTGTAGTTGAAATACCACGTAAATCTAAATTTGGTGATACAGTGCACTTAAATTATGAGACACCACAATACAGACCCGTTAGACTAAATCAATTTGACACAATTAAAATCTATATAAGAGACGACAGTGGAAGACCTATACCATTTAAATTCGGTAGAGTTACATTGACTTTACATATTAAAAAAGTATAAAAGATGGATAACCCATACATTGATTATTATAAATCGCAAGCCGGTAACGGTATAGTAGTATATAGTGGTCACAGATATCAAGGTGGTAATGGTATATTTGGTAAAATTTTTAAACACATACAACCAGCACTAAAATATATAGCAAAACAAGGTTGGGAAGCATTTCAAGGTATAGGTAGTGAAGTATTAAGAGGTAAATCACTAGGTGACGCCAGTAAAAACCAATTACTTAAAACTGCTGATACAGTACTCAGTGACGTAAGTGATAAACTCAGTACAATGAAGCGTCAAAGAGGTATGGGTATTAGAAGAAGAAGACGCAAGCGCAGAATAAATAAATCTAAACGTAAAGTCACTAAAAAAGTATATAAAAGACGTAAACGTAGTCGTAAATCAGGAAGAAAACCAACACTAATATAATGACTACTATTCATCCATTGTCGTCTTTAATGACTTTACCGGAGTTGGATATATTTGGTGTCCCTCCAACTCAATTAATGATTGAAAAAGATATACAAACAGATCACAGACCGCTAACTACAATAAAAGCTGATTCACCCATTGAATTTGAAATAACTACTGGAATCAATGAATATATCAATTTAAATAAATCTGAATTGTACCTATGTTTGCAAATTGAGTTAACTAAAACTGAATCACCCGATATTACGGCTGACGATTGGAAAAAAATATCACCCGTTAATTATTTATTAAACTCATTTATAAAACAAATAGATGTAAAAATAGGTCAAACAACTATCACCAGTTCATCTATTAATTATCCATATATTGCTTATTTTGATGCATTACTTAATACATCTTCTCAATCAAAGTCAACACATATGCAAACATCAATGTGGGTTAAAGATAGTTACCCATTTAATGATCATAACTTAGAGCGACAAAAACGGTTATCACCAAAAGGTAAAAAACTAGCAGTTAGCCGTCATATTGAATTGTATGGAAAATTACATTTGGATTTATCTCAACAATTAAAATCACTAATAGGTGGTGTAACTATTAATATAAAAATACATCCAAACTCTCCCGATTTCTACTTAATGTATGATAAATCTATTGTTCCAAAAGTTAACATTATAGATACTAGACTTTATATTCATCGGTCAATTGTTCATTCACAAGTAGTACTAGCACATAATAAAATGCTTGAAGAAGATAAACCTGCACTATATTTTATTACCCGCCGTGAAGTAAAAACATGTACTATACCAAAGGATAGTATTGATTATTGTTTGAATAATGTTGAGAGTGGTGTTCTACCTAGGAAGCTGTATATATCATTTGTTAGTAATGATGCTTATAACGGCTCTCAAACACTTAATCCATTTTATTTTAAACACTATAGTTTACGGCATATTGCTTGTTATTTAAATGGTCAACAGTACCCGCATAAACCGTATACACCTGACTTTCAAAATGATAAATATATTAGAGAATACTTTAGTTTATTTGAAGTTAGTAATCAGCTGAGCCATACTACTTGTGACATTACAAAAGATGAATTTGCCGAAGGTTTTTCAATATTTGCATTTAATTTCATACCTGACCTATCAGATGGCGTTGCAAAAAGTGGTTATGTATCTCCATTACAAAGAGGTGGACTTAGAATTGAATTAAAATTTAATTACCCTTTAGCCGAACAAATAACTGCTTTAATATATTGTGAATACGATAGTTTAATTGAAATACAGAAAAACCGATTTGCTGTTAAAGACTTTTCATGAATACATTAGAAATAAATAAATATTTTCGTAGCTGTATCAAGTATTATGGCACCTATCCTAGAGATGAATTACCTAATACTATACCTAATAACAGTGGATTAATTGTAAATACAGATAAAGCTAATCAACCAGGAGAACATTGGGTTGCAATATATAAATATAATAACAGTGTAGTTTATTTTGATTCATTTGGCTTACCCCCACTACACAAAGAAATCATAAACTTTATAAAAGACAACAGTAGTAGTGGTTGGTTCTATAACACTATTAATTTTCAAAGTGTATACTCAACTACATGTGGAAAATATTGTGTATTTTTTCTATCAAATTATTTCAATGGCGCGAACTTTGATAACTTTTGTAAAATATTTACTTTCAGTAGTGATATTAATGATAAGTTGGCAGATATGTTATACAGATGGCAGCTGTAGCTTATCACATTTGTATAAAGATATACGTCAGTATAGAGTGGTTTATAAACAAATGGAGAAACTATATGACGAAAAACTATTGATAGTTTTGAGTGACGCAAATCTACACGCGCCATATTTGGTTGAACCGTCAACATATTTTTCAAAGGAAATTAAAAAATACTTTATAGAAGAAGGCAAGCAATTAAATGATATAAAAGACTTGGAAGAGTTGCTAAAATTGCTAAACTACTTAAACTTTAGTAATTTTCGTACGGAAAGACATAATTTTTTAGTAAGTAATGGAAAAAATTAATCAAATATGCGGTGTTATGGATGCACAGGGTTTCACTGTTGATGGCGTGTTTTATCCGCGGGAAGTATGTGTGTTATCACATACACTTAAACAGTGTGAACTGTGTGACACAGACCTTCGCTTTGTTGATATGGACCTTAAAGACCGTATAACTAATTTATATTTGGCTAACAATCTGTTTGGCTTTTCATTGAGAGCCCACAACACCGATATCACTCACAACTCATCTCTCGAACCTAATCAAGTGATATATATGATGTATCATAAAATTAAATCACACGATAAACCATATTTGGCCATAAAAAACCAACAATTGGCAATTATATTGGACTTATGGAAAATACCGTATATTAATCTCAATGAATACAAATGTCCCAACTATTCAAAACTTAAACAATTTTATGGTGGTCTCCCGTGTCATTTTCACAATAGAATTGTTCCCGATCGAAAACTCCTGCGCTGCGCTTCAAATAAATGCAATTTATTATGGAAATGGCTAAATAATTATTATCAATCACATTAATTTTTTTATTCAATAAATTTATTTATGTAATTACAATATTGTCTTTAATTAATTTAGTATAAGTATATATAATTAAATTATTTTTACAGTATTTATTCAATGGAGGTCCAAACATTGATACAGTAATTGTTTTGTCGGGGTAAGTCTCAGCTTTAAGTACCAATAAATCAAATAATCGTTGATTAAACCCGTATTCCATTAAAACGTATGTGGTTATATTTGGTTTCATTATTAGCGGCTTTAGATATTTGTCAACATTTAAATATATGTTTATACTTGTGTTGAGTATAACGGTTTCACAAATATCCATCATTTTTGTCTTAAATATATTTATACAAAACGGCTCTAGCATTCTGTGAGCAATAAATAATTTAAATTTTCTAACATAAAGACATTTGAATCCTGAGTTGACAAAATCAAACGGTGACAAGAAGTGTCCTTTTATGAAAAGCATTTTCAATGAGTACCGAACCATCTTATAATCGTCATACATCTCAATATTGTGTGATGAATTTAATGTAAACTGAATTTTATTTGGTGTAGTAGGCATAACATTGTACAGTTCTATGGCGTTGTAAAAGTCGACAAAATTCAATCTTAAATTAGTGATATTTTGATTATTTATAATTGACTTCCAATTTCCTTGACATAACTTTTGATCCACACTGAGAACTTTTAGTTGAGGTAGAGTCGCCAAATGGTTACATACAGTATTTCTATCAACTGATCCACCTACGTGTAATTCAATGGCTTTAGAACCGAATTTATTAATAAACTCAATAAACTGATTCATATTCTTGAAATTAATTGTGTTCATATAACGTATAGCTTTTATCCGTTCTGGAAAGTTTTGACGAAGTATCCCCCGAACATTCTCTATTGCTAAGCATTGAACGGCCGTATAAATATTAATTTGCTTCAAATGACGAAACGAATTAAAAAACGTCTCATTAAATCGATAAAACACATCAAATTCCAATAGTTTGATTTGCTTAAAATCTTGTGATACTTTTTGTAATGATTCTCGATAACCATCTGACCAAAGACTTATACTATTGTGGTCTACATCCCATTCATCATCAAACTCAGCAATTCTGAGTGTTTGTTGATTTGTAAATATCATTCGTTGCCATTGTTTACTAACAGTAAGTAAAGTAACTTTACTTTTTGCAGGTAAGTGTTTTATTATTAGTCCACACAAGTCGTCACCATAACGATCAAAACTATCGCGACCATACACTTTAGTCATTTTAAAGCAACTAAACACTTACTTGAAAAACACATTTGCTTTTATGACAGTGAAACTCAATAAAATAAACATTGATGAAATTTAAATCTCTTTATTTAATTATTAGTATACATTTTAAATATTTCATCATTAAGTATAATTATATTTTTGATCTCATATGACGTCAAACTAACACTAGCATATGTTAAGAGGCATTTTACAACAATAATGTTGTAAAAACCTTTATCATCTTTCTTGAACTTAATAGTCCTATCAATATCTCCAATGTCTTCAATATTGCCATCAATCCCTTTTGCTTTAATATCTTCAATTAGATGACGAAACTCGTCCACATTTAAGTTAACACCGCGTTTCGTATATTGTAATTTCTCATCTTCATTAGCAAAAGCCAGTCGTATATCCACACGCATTTGGTCTTCTGATTTACTCAATCGAATAACTTTTTTGAAATTAGATTTTTTATTTGTAATAATATGAGTGTAAACGTGCTCATAGTTAAAAACTCTTTTAGGCGTATCAACAATACTTGTAGACATTTTGATTGTTATTTGTATTGCTTTTGACTTTTACTTTTACAGTCTTATATATAATGCTACTTATATACTGTTATTTATTTTTAACTACTATATAAGACTAATTAATGTTGATGTAGTATATCTCTCATCAAGTATAATAGTACTATAATGAGCACTAAAATAATTCCCGGTTGTGATGGCTACGCTAAAGTCATTAAATTAGTTGCTGTTAAAAATAAAAATAGTGTAATACAATTAATTAAAATAACTCAGCATAGCCCTAGTTATAGACCATTATTGAGTGTTTGTCTAAAATTAGATCAATATTTATGGCTCGTGGGAAAACTAAAACAACGAAATAGTGGTTATCGTAATGAGAAAAATAATGAGCTATACATCACTAGAGACCCATATTTAAAACTGACAATACTTTATCAAAAACAACTGAAAATAGCTGCAATGATACTAACTAGAATGGATATTAAACACATAATTAAATTAAAACCTTGGATATGGAATAAATTTGTAGCTATTGAGTCAACGATTACACCTATTCAGGAAATAGTACCTGAAGAGTCAATGGACTTGGAATCAGAACCAATCACTATTGAGTTAACATAATAAATGCATATATCATTGTATTTATAACCAATAAAAATAAGTTTTAATTACATCAACATTTATTTACTTTGTATATAAATACAGTAGTTAACTTTTATTTTACCATTGAAAATGTCTCACACAGAAGTTTCTGGTTTTTTTCTAACTCTTAGTACTACTAATAATTTCAAAAGAGTAGTATCAGTAAAATGTGTTTTACATTTGAATTCAACACTTTTTTATATTATCATAACCGACCTAAAAGATGGTAAAATGTTTGATGATCTGCTGGTAATTCAATCCGACGACTTTTTTAATCTTATACGAGAAATTGTGTTTAAAGAGAAAAAAGTTGGTACCGTCAATGTGTCCTTTGGCTCACTTCAATTTGTTACAGACAATCACAACAATAGTGTATCAATTTTTCACCGCAACTACAGCAAAAATAATTTGGTGAATTTGCGATATAAAGAGCTGGAACTACTGTTTAACGAAAAAGACAATATTCTTAAACAAATTGACGACATCGCGGATAAAACATCAAAATTTGTCAATCATCAGCAAAATACACGATCGCTTCTTCCAACGCCACCTGGAATTAAAACTAAAAGCTATTTCGATGAAGTGTGGTCTTGGCCTGAAATTCCGGTTTCAACCAGCACAGGTATTGCGTCTACAGAAAACACTGGGAATGACGTATGTGGTATTCACCCTATGCCCATCAAACGTCCAACAAGTTTACCTCTTAGCAGTAGTCTTAATATTCTTATGAATAAAAATGTTAACAAATAATGATTTACAAATTACTAATGTATCTATGACTGCTAATTTGTTTAATTTTAATAAAGTATTGAATTTACGAAAAATTACAAATTGTTTGAATAATTGTGTGTATGATAATAAAAAATTTGTTCGCTTAATTGTGCGCTTAAGAAAACCAAAGGCAACAATTATGTTATATCAATCGGGAAAATTAATATGTATTGGGACTAATTCAGTTGATAACGGTAGAATAGCCATAAGAAGATTTGCGCGTATGATTCAAAAGCTCGGTTTTGATGTCCAACTAAACAATGTTACGGTAACTAATATGGTGGCTACTTTTGCACTTAACCGATCAATAAATCTGGCGGACTATGGATCATTTATTGGTATTCGGGCCTATTATCAACCTCAGAGGTTTCCATTATTGATCATTAACTACGGTGACAAGAAAAAAGCAAACATCTCCCGTACGGGTAAAGTTAATTTTACTGGTGTTAAATCATTATCTGAATTGAATGATTTATTTTATACATTTTATTTAGATTATTTAATTTATTAGTTTTTAAAAAATGTAAAATTTATTTATTTTTTGCATGTAAACAAACAAGTGTTTAGATGTAAACAAACCATTGAATAGATGTAAACAATCAAGTGTTTAGATGTAAACAAACCATTGAATAGATGTAAACAAACCAATGTTTACATGTAAACAAACCAATGTTTACATGTAAACAAACCATTGTATAAATGTAAATAAACCAATGTTTACATTATTTATTTATATGAAATCCTAATTGTATATTAAATTATTTATTAAATTATTTGAAATTTAATAAACTGAATTTAAATAAAATTAAATTCAACAAAATTAAATACAACTAAATTAAAATCAACAAAATTAAATTCAACGAAATTAAATACAACTAAATTAAAATCAACAAAATTAAATTCAACGAAATTAAATACAACTAAATTAAATTTAATTTAGTTGTATTTAATTAAATTTAATTCAATTATCGCGCGATGGTTATACCACGTGGTTATCGAAATGGTCACGTGGTACGTTAGATATTTTAAAAGGGGGCGAAAAATTTTACGTTTTTTATGTAAGTACCCGAAATAGGGGGCGAAAATTTTTGGGTCGTAATTTATGTGAGTACCCGCGATAGGGGGCAAAAAATATTGCAACGTTTTATGTGTGAGACCCATTGAATTAATGGACGTCATTTATGCGCAGTACCATGTACATGTAAAGGTCAAGGGTCCAAAGGTCAATCAGCACCTCAATCAGCACCTTTATCTACTACATAATTTTTTATAAATTTAAAAAAATATAAATTATTATAATTATACCATATAACTTTTATAGTTATAGTCACGCATAATAAAATAAATCAACAATTTTGGTCTATTTATAAGATCCTCATAACTATCAATGGTTTCAAATGGATTTGTCAAATAAATTGATAAAATTTCTTGATTTATGAAATTTGTTGTAAAAAATTTGCCGACAAATAGTGTACCAAATAGTAGATAGAAAAATAGATTTCTATTATTCATAATAAGTTTAACTTTTTTTAAAAATATAAATGTTTTATAGATGCATTTGAAAAATTAAAATAAACATAGATTTATATAAAAATATAGAATTAGCATTTTATTAAAAAATAACTTACAGTCCATAAAAAATGCATTGCAAACCATCCATAATTGATTAGCAATTGTTGTGTTATTACTTTTACTAAATTTCATTAAATGTCAAATTAGATTTAAATCATTTTTAATAATCAATAAAAAAAACTAAAACAATTAAATGTCAATAATATTTGTTAATGTAATTTACTTTCTAGTTTTAATCTTATAGATTAATGTAATGATTAGGGTTGACAAAAACAGTCCCAACCAATACTATATTAATAATAAAATTTAATAATTAAAATAATTTTTAGATGTATTGTATTGTAATATATAAAGTATTCAAATTAAAAAATAATTGATTTACATATTTATCCAAAATATTTGCAATACCATAGAAATTATTAGTATTTGTTGTATAATAAATACTGCCAACAATTGCATAATTATATGTATTGTATGGACATATTAACTGAAAATCATTATCTAATAGATTATCATTTATTATTAGACTATACTCTTCAAGCAAAATATCGACTGTCTATAGAAAATCAAATGCATTTAATTTTTTAGTTGTTGTTTATTAAAACAATTTTTTTAATTATTAAATTAATATATAAAATATAATATATTATAATATTAATAATAATAATCAATATTTTAAACTAATTATGTGATTAATCTTAATTATATCTTTATAATTTATATTATGAACTACTTAAATTTAATATTATAAAAAACTTACTTTATTTTTTGAATGTTCAAGTGATATATTAAAATAATTATTATTGCTTTCAGTCATAATCATAGGTAATGTACTAAATAATTACAATAACAATAAAAAACATTTAATGTTAAATAAGAAAAATTGTATTATTTATGTCATTGTAATTAATATTATTATTATTACCCATATTTAGTTTGTTTAACCAATTCATATAATATGTGATAATGATGAGCGCATAGATATTTAATACCACTACTTGTTATCTAAAAAAATAATAATTTAATTTTAATTTCTAAAAAATAAATAATAATAAAAAATAATAAGAAATAAAAACTCATTATATACTTATTTTTCCCAATACAATTGTAATTAAAATGACAGAATTTTAAAAAAAATTAAATATAAAAAAATTGAAACAAAATATCTAGAAATAATATTTACAAAT